>NC_088217.1:68974823-69214823 GCF_036934945.1 Oncorhynchus masou masou | reverse complement strand
CATTGCTATGCTGAAACAGGAAAGGGCCTTCCCTTTAAGGCTGCTCAGCCATGGAAACCCATTTCATGAAGCTCCCGACGAACAGATCTTGTGCTGACATTGTTTCCAGAGGCAGTTTGGAACCCGGTAGTGAGTGTTTTAACTGAGGACAGATGATTTTTACACGCTATGCGCTTCAGCACTCAGAGGTCCTGTTCTGTGAGCTTGTGTGGCCTACCTCTTCGTGGCTGAGCCATTGTTGCTCCTAGACCTATCCACTTCACAATAACAACATTTACAGTTGACCAGGATAGCTCTAGCAGGGCAGAAATTTGACAAACTGACTTGTTGGAAAGGTGATATCCTATGACGGGGCCACTTTGAAAGTCACTGAGCTCTTCAGTACAGGCCATTCTACTGACAATGTTTGTGTATGGAGACTGCATGGCTGTGTGCTCAATTTTATACACCTGTCAGCAACGGGTGTGGCTGAAATAGCCGAATCCACAAATATGAAATTGTGTCCACAGACTTTTGTATATATAGTGCAGCTCATTATTATATAAAAGTATCTTAATAGAAGATAACCGAGATGAAATGATTCAAATTACTCACAAAGCGTTCATTCACAGGTGTGACCACCATATCCATAGCTCTGTCAAGCCTAAACAACGCTGTGCTCTATGGGATTTACTAGCCTGCCTTCCCTTTTTTTCTGAGTCGCTAGCATGGTCTGACAGGTGTTTGTCAGTTGAAATGTGAGGAGAGGAAAGGAGACATTGGTCAGGCCAGATCGCAGGCCGGGGGGGGGGGGGGGGTGAGCGACCAACGCAAACTGACACCGCTAAGAATTCTCAATGTGAAGGATGGCGTTGCTCAGGTAGTAGACAATTGAAATGCCATCCCACTGCTCATCACTGAAATAGATCCCAACGGCCAACCAGAAAGACAGAGAGAGACACCTGCAGACTCCACAGAGTAGCTAGACATTAGGCTATACAAGTAGACTGCATTTCTCTCATCAATGAATATCACATGAGGATCTCTATGGGTAGCAGAAAGACACCTCCAGATTCTTTCTTTCTTTAACCTTTATTTACACGGGGTGTCGTATTGAGACCCAGATCTCTTTTACAAATGATCCCTGTAATACTACAGTACACATATAAAAGACCCAGTATAGTCAAAAACATGATATCCCTGTGTATTATATACAGTGAAAGTCAGAAGTTTACATACACCTTAGCCAAATACATTTAAACTCAGTTTTTCACAATTCCTGACATTTAATCCTAGTAAAAATTGCCAGTTTTAGGTCAATTAGGATCACCACCTTATTTTAAGAATGTGAAATGTCAGAATAATAGTAGAGAGAATGATTTATTTCAGCTTTTATTTATTTCATCACATTCCCAGTGGGTCAGAAGTTTACATACAGTCAATTAGTATTTGGTAGCATTGCCTTTAAATTGTTTCAGGTGGACTTCCACAAGCTTCCCACAATAAGTTGGGTGAATTTTGGCCCATTCCTCCTGACAGAGCTGGTGTAACTGAGTCAGGTTTGTAGGCCTCCTTGCTCGCACACACTTTTTCAGTTCTGCCCACATATTGTCTATAGGATTGAGGTCAGGGCTTTGTGATGGCCACTCCAATACCTTGACTTTGTTGTCCTTAAGCCATTTGCCACAACTTTGGAAGTATGCTTGGGGTCATTGACCATTTGGAAGACCCATTTGTGACCAAGCTTTAACTTCCTGACTCATGTCTTGAGATATTGCTTCAATATATACACATCGTTTTCCTGCCTTATGATGCCATCTATTTTGTGAAGTGCACCAGTCCCTCCTGCAGCAAAGCACCGCCACAGCATGATGCTGTCACCCCCGTGCCTCATGGTTGGGATGGTGTTCTTCGGCTTGCAAGCCTCCCCCTTTTTCCTCCAAACATAACAATGGTCATTATGGCCAAATAGTTATATTTTTGTTTCATCAGACCAGAGGACATTTCTCCAAAAAGTACGAGCTTTTTTTATGGTGGTTTTGGAGCAGCGGCTTCTTCCTTGCTGAGCGGCCTTTCAGGTTATGTCGATATGACTCGTTTTACTGTGCATATAGATACTTTTGTACCTGTTTCCTCCAGCGTCTTCATGGTCCTTTGCTGTTGTTCTGGGATTGATTTGCACTTTTCGCACCAAAGCACGTTCAACTCTAGGAGACAGAATGCGTCTCCTTCCTGAGCGGTATGATGGCTGCGTGGTACCATGGTGTTTATACTTGCGTACTATTGTTTGTACAGATGAATGTGGTACTGTCCGGTGTTTGGAAATAGCTCCCAAGGATGAACCAGACTTGTGGAGGTCTACAATATTTTTTCTGAGGTCTTGGCTGATTTCTTTTTATTTTCCCATTATGTCAAGCAAATAGGCACTGAGTTTGAAGGTAAGCCTTGAAATGCATCCACAGGTACACCTCCAATTGACTCATATGATGTCAATTAGCCTATCAGAAGCTTCTAAAGCCATGACATAAAATTTTAGAATTTTCCAAGCTGTTTAAATGCACAGTCAACTTAGTGTATGTAAACATCTGGCCCACTTGAATAGTGATACAGTGAATGATAAGTGAAATAATCTGTCTGTAAACAATTGTTGGAAAAATTACTTGTGCCATGCACAAAGTAGATGTCCTAACCGACTTGCCAGAACTATAGTTTGTTAACAAGAAATTTGTGGAGTGGTTGAAAAACGAGGTTTAATGACTCCAACCTAAGTGCATGTAAACTTCCGACTTCAACTGTATATATCCATACTATCAGGTTGGAATAATATTGTGAAATTGTGAAAATGACCAAAATGCCCTTTTATTGTTAAAGTTTGAAAAGCCCGCCTGAAATTTCAGCCTATTTTGGTGGGAAGGAGGAATTTTAATTAAAAATAATCCGTAAATATTAAGTGTAATCAATCTTTAAATATGTGATTGTGATAAATGAATACAAATTTAAACAATAAATACATGTAATTCATTTTGTGTGTAGTAAGACACTACAAGTTGAGAATGACTTTGCACAGACACTTTTGACAAATAGATATGGCAATGATTTCAGTCACCACTGCCATCATCCTAGGTACTGTACACACCATTAAATGAAATGACTGAAAGTCACCGTTCGGCCTGCTTTCGCTATTTCAAACTACAGAGAAGTTTATAGACTGCTGATGGAGAAACTTTTCCCTCACCTATAAAGTCCCTGGTTGACTTTAATGAGCAGGTTGAGTCCTTGTTACTGTGTTCCCCCCTCCTGTCTCTCCTCTCCCCTGCTGTTAGTCTCAGGGACACTGTGTGTGTGTGTGTGTGTGTGTGTGTGTGTGTGTGTGTGTGTGTGTGTGTGTGTGTGTGTGTGTGTGTGTGTGTGTGTGTGTGTGTGTGTGTGTGTGTGTGTGTGTGTGTGTGTGTGTGCGTGCTCATTTCCCTGCCTTTTAAATGCAGGGAGAAGAGCCAGACAGGCTCATTTGGAATGGAGCTTAGAGAGATAACTGCCTCTGAGAGCTCTGGTGCACAGGGTAAATTTGAGATGTCAGTCATGTCTGTCAGGGCTTTCCCCCAGTGGACATGTGGATCAAGTCAAAGAGGCACATGCACACATACACGCACGCACCTACGAAAGCACACACACACACAGAAAGAGATATTTTGAAGGATGTCACTACAGCTTCCTCATTTTCATCAGCCTGCTTACCACTGGCTTTCTGAACGAATGGGAGGCGCACACACACATATAGGATGCGCTTCAGAAAATGTCAGCGAGTTACGTAGTTTTATCATAGGTTTAGATTAAGAGTTGAAACGAGAGGTGAATGGCATAAGGCCTTTTGGATTTGGACATTTTTATAAGGCTCCATTGCACTCTGGAATGTTTGAAAAATAAATGAGATCACTCAGTGAACTGTGCAGGAGGTCATTCAAAAGAGCTGGATTCCTTTTTATACAGTACCTCTCTGAAGATAAAGATAATGGAGTATGACATTACTAGCTATTGGTTTCATAAAAGAGTTCTGCATGAACCATAGTACATTATCACAAAGTTTTTGGTTTTACTCATGCTATGGGATATAACTTAAGCAGCATTCAAGCATTGTTTATCTGCTGCCATGGAATAAATTACCCAACTCCTCAGCACTGTATGGGAAAAAGACATGTCATTTAGTTTGAGTTTTCCATGACAGGAAGTGATTGAAGGATTATGAAGATAGATGTTGAGTTAAGAGGTTTAAAGAGACAGTGATTCAACTAATCTTCCTGCTGGTTGAAGGCTATATGACACAACTGTGACATGGTAACTAGAGTTGCGTTCCAAAGGGTGCTCCATAAGGGTCTGGTCAAAAGTAGTACACTATATTAGGGCCCTCAAACTCAACTCTGGACCTCGAAGCCAGTTCCACACCATTTTTTTCATTGTTCCCCTCTAGTCAGGAACTGACTTAGATCTGGGACACCAGGTGTGTACAATTCGTTATCAGGTAGAACAGAAAACCAGTAGGCTTCGAACCTCGTAGGATAAGAATTGAATACCCCTGATATATGGCATAGGGTACCATTTGGGACTCACGCTAGTGACTACGCTACCATGTTGACTCCTTGGCCCTGCCAGACCAGTGTCAGATGTTGTGAATGACACAGCATTAGGTCTGTGATTGAACTGAGTCACTCCCCACTGTGTAATTCACAGTTGACTCAGTTGCCAGTGTTGGCAGATGGCATAAAAAGCCGGGCTCAGTAGCCAGACAGGTGGTGGTGATGGAGGACGTTATGCTGCAGTTCTATTTGAGTAACTTTGACAGAAATGTGAGTTCTGATTCAGCAGTCAGTGCAGAACAGAGGCCAGCTCATTAAAACATTGCTGTTCAGAGTCAGGCCAGGTGGCCGAGGTGACTGGAGTAGCACTGGAATGCTTTGAAGACAGTGTATGTGTCCCAGTAGCACCCTATACCCTATTTAGTGCCCTACTTTTGACCACGGCCCATAGGGGACTTGCCCAGTTAAACAAAGGTTAAATAAAAAATGTAATAAATATAGGGTGTTTCCCAACTCCAGTCCTCAAGTACCCCAACATAACCCTGGATGAGCACACCTTTTTTTTTTACCTTTATTTTACTAGGCAAGTCAGTTAAGAACAAATTCTTATTTTCAATGACGGCCTAGGAACAGTGGGTTAACTGCCTGTTCAGGGGCAGAACGACAGATTTTGTACCTTGTCAGCTCGGGGATTTGTACCTTGTCAGCTCGGGGATTTGTACCTTGTCAGCTCAGGGAATTGAACTTGCAACCTTTTGGTTACTAGTCCAATGCTCTGACCACTAGGCTACACTGCCGCCCCACCTGATTCAACTATTCATCAAGCCCTAAATGAGTTGAAGGAGGTGTGTTTGTCCGGGGCTACAACATAAATATATGCTGTTGGGGGGTACTGGAGGACTGGAGTTGAGAAACACCGATGTAGGGAATAGGGTGCCATTTGGGATGCAAAAGGGACTCAGCTCCCAGTATGCCTCATTCTCTTTCTGCAAAGCAAACAAATGCTGGCTCTTCTGTTTAGATACAGTACTGTGCAAAATATAGATAGTGTACCTGTCTCGGTAGATCCTGTCAAGTCGCAGGCAAACTCTCCAGAGAGACTTTAAAGTTGAAAAAACGTTTATGTATTATCTGCTTTGTAAGATATAGTGGTGAAAAATACGCGGCCTCTTATTGACAGGCTTAACTGGTTGGCTCAGACTTGAAAACATGAGTTCCTGTACATTAAAACATATTGTTTTTTTATTGGGTTGTACTTTCCATTATCCTTTGATATTATATACGTAGCCCTCCTGGGTTGTAGCCTACACAGTGCAGACATGCTGTGTGTCAGCCCACCTCCTCGTGGGATCCTGATAGACTTGATTAACTGTCTCTCTGTTTCTTTCACCCCCTGTTCGTCTGTGGTGTTTCTGGCGGAGAGAGGAGGGGATTACTAGTGTATTTTCTCTGGCCTCCTGGTTTTATTCTCGTTCCACACATATGTGTGTCTGTGTGGTAAGACCTAGAGAGGCTCTTGTGAATCATGCTCTAATTCATCCTTGAGAGTTCACAGCAGGCTTTATAGAGAGTCGGGAGGGATAGTGTAGCCGTAGTTAGAGACGCAAATGTATTGTATCAAGACAATACCCTGGCCCCGTAATGCTGTTCCTCCCCACTCCTTTCACTATGTCTAGAGAGTCATGTCTTTACCCCCTTTAATGGTGAACACCATGTGACACAATGGTGTGTCATTGCTGATCTTTGGGGTGTGTTTTTTGAACTGTTGTGTCGTAGCAAAATGTTGTCTTCTGTTGTCGACGACTTATGCTCCAGCAGGAATTCAAAGCCTGAATTAGTAAATCAAGTGGTCTTTGTGCGGCTTTTCTTCTAGGCCCTGTTGAAGATGGACTGCCAGGGTCTGGTGGCCAGGCTGATCATGGACTTTGTCCTGCTGACCACGGCCGTGGAGGTGGCCCCGCGCTGGAGGGAACTGGCTGAGAAGCTGGCCCGGGTAAACAAGCAGCAGATGGAGCAATACGAGGCTCCACACAGGGACAAGAGCGGCCTGGTGGACAATGAGGTGAGATTATCAGCCCATTACTTCTAGGTACTGTAACATTTACTGGGTTTGACTGGTGTTGGCTGCCTCAGATGGCTAATCGAAATACTAACCCTGCCATCTGGTTCTTGTGTGCAGTGTTCTTTGGAATGATTCTCTCTCCCCTCTGTTGATCTTAAAGGGTTTTATGAGTACATTGGATTGATTGATTGATCGTTTGTTCAATGACAGTCAATTGATTGATTCTATGTTGACAGTCAATGTGGAAGCCAGCCTATGACTTCCTGCTGACCTGGGCGGCCCAAATTGGGGACAGCTACCGGGACGTGATCCAGGAGCTGCACCTGGGCCTGGACCGGATGAAGAATCCCATAACCAAGCGCTGGAAGCACCTCACCGGAACCCTCATTCTGGTCAACAGCCTAGATACGTTACGCAGCTCTGCCTTCAGCCCTGTAGGACAGGGGGACTATGCCATTTGATCTGAAACCAGCTACGTCTGAAATGGCATCCTATCCCCTAAATAGGCTGCGTTTACACAGGCAGCCCAATTCTGATCTTTTTCAGAGCTGATCTGATTGGTCAAAAGACCAATTAGTGAACGAAAGATCAGAATTGGGCTGCCTGTGTAAATGCAGGCATAGTAGGCCACACGTTTTTGGCTGGAGCCTGGTCAGAAGTAATGCACTATGTAGGAAGTAGTGAGTCTCAGGAGCCATCTGAGGGGTGGTTCCTAACTCCCACTGACGTGAAATGTTAACTTACTCATACATTGACGTCAGTGGGAGACTGGTTGAGCGTTTGGTTTAACTTGAAGTTAGAGTTCACACCCAGAGATATTTGAAGCTATGTCAGAAATGGTACCCTATTCCCTACATAGTAGTGCACTAGTTTTTGCAAGAACCTGGTCAAAAGTAGTGCGATATATAGGGAAAAGTGTGCCATTTAGGATGCACACTGAGTCTCTGGAGCTTGGCACTATGGATCCAGCAGGACTACTACTGGTATCCTCCAGCCCTCAGGATGACCAATCACCAATTGGACCTTGACCGTAGCTGTTATTCCTTGAACTTTCAACTCTTGACCCTGCTCCCATCCTGTTGCACAGGACTACAATGGTTTGTAAACAGTAACCACCACTTCACACAGAGCACATGTTACTGTAGGTCTGTTTCTCTAGCGGGTTAAACACTCAACACTCTCATTGGAATTTACAGTAGATTATTATTAAGCCACAATACTATTTCTAAAGGGTGGTTTTTAATCTGTATTGTCTTTTGCTACACCTTTTTTTCTACAGAAAGTGGCATAGCACTCATTTTTATTGCTTTTTCCCCCACTAAATATATACATTTACATTTACATTTAAGTCATTTAGCAGACGCTCTTATCCAGAGCGACTTACAAATTGATATATTTCAAATGAAAAACGTACAGAAACTTGATTTCTGAAGTGCATTATATTATACGCCACCTCTTTGGATTTCTATTTCTATCCCCCTTAAGTGTTCCTGTGCTTCAAATCTCTTTTTGACTGCACTTTGTACTTTTTGCTTGCCAAAACAGTTAGGTGCTAGCCTAGATCACAGTTTATTGTTCTACACAAAAGACTCATAATTTCAGAGTAAACCCCGTTTGGTTAGTTTCCTCTACGTTCACTTTAGGACAAAATGCGTGCCACAAAAAGCTGAATAATAATTACATCATGTATCCAACAAGGATCTTTTCTCTTTGTTTCCTGAAAGTTTAAAAGCAGAATTACCTCACAACATTGTCTCTTCATTTCATTTGTTTAACCGGCAGTAACGGAATGAACTATTCTTTTGAGGAATTAAATTGGCAGTGATGGTTTCAATTGCTTGGTACGCCATTTTAAAGCTTGTGAACTAGTGAAGCCTTTTTGACCTTGATTTGCCCAGAAATATATTTTGGTTGCTGTGTTTTGCAGTTTCAATGATACCCTTTATCAATCAAAAGCTCAAACTGTGGAGCTTTGAACCTTTATACAGTCTATCTCTTTGTGTAACGCTACTGTGTGTTTTCAGTGCAAGAGCTGTGTTTTGTATGTTTTGTGAATGCAGATGAAATGTCAGTAGTATTATTTGCGTAGTTAAATGGTCACACTGGTCTGTGACGGTACCGATTGACAAGTTCTGCACATCGATGCCTCCATTAGTTGTTGTCTTTACCTGTTGGTTCATATTGACTCAATAAAATGACTGACAATTCTAAAGTGCCTCTGTCAGGCAGTGTGCAGGTTCATGGTCGGAATTTGTGTTCCGTGATTCTACATTCACATTGACATTATTCAACATGATTTGTCTCACTATGGCCCTACACAAAGGAGCACAGTGGAAGAATAGCCTAGGATACAGTGTTTTCTGGTGAGGAGTTATTGGACTCTTGGGCTAGTGGCCAGTTGGCTTGTTTGCTAATTTAAGCACTTGCATCAGGCTGATTCAGGAGAACAATCTCATACTGAATTTAAATAACACAATTAATTGTAGACTTGCAAAAGTTTTTTTGTATTCCCATAAAAAAAGGTACTTTTCATGAGGTAACTGATTAATGAATTAAGCTAAAACAATTCTGGAATTCATGAAAACACAAAGATATTATAATGAACAACAAATCACAGTAATATATGGAATGATTAAATACTGTATGCAACAGGATCTCACACACAAATTTCCAGTCTTGACGTTCGTCCAACTTGCGCCAAGGTCTAATTGCAAGTCAAACGGCAAATTATGCCATCAAAAAATGAGATTGGGTTGCAGCGACTGTCTGTTAGTTACATTTGACATTTGAGTCATGTAGCAGACGTTCTTATCCAGAGCGACTTACAGTTGGTGCGTTCATCTTCAGATAGCTAGGTGAGACGACCACATCTCAGTCGTAGTAAGTCAATTCTTCCTCAATAAAGAAGCTAGCAGCAAAGTCCGTGCTAGCAAGACAAGTGCAACTTTTATTTGTATTTATTTGAAGGTTGAAAAACAGATGGGCTGCTGCATTCTGGATAAGTTGCAGGGGTTTGATGGCAAAAGCGGGGAGCCCAGCCAACAGATAGTTGCAGTAGTCCAGACGGGATATGACTAGTGCCCGGATTAGGCCCTGCGTCACTAGTTGTTTGAGTTCGTGGGAGGCCTTGGTTGATCTGAGTTCAAGCAATATGAGAGTGGCTACCCAAGCCGAGGCATTACACATAGTTCAGTAGAAGGATGTTTAAATGTATGAAACGTTCTCTGTGCCCAATATTGAAGGTAGAGCGCTCATTGGAAGGGCACTGCAGCAGTTGAATCAATGTGATTTCCATAGGTCTGATCGAAATGTACCACCCCCTCACCTCTCCACAGTCTGGACAGAGAGAGGACAGGCTCGACATGCATCTATCAAAAGAGAGGAGGATGAAGGAGAAAGAGGGGGAGCAAAAAAGAGGAGATGGAGAAGAGTGGCCAGACACCAATGCATTCCTAAACGTATAGATCACATCTAGTATTGTGTTGCTGTCTGTCCTGTCGCACCTTTATATAATAATAATGGGGTTAATTAATTAAACTCAATCTATGATAATTATTCCTCCCTAACGGAGACAGACTCCCCATGGCGACGGAGGGGCACCTGCAGTTTCCTTCTTCCTGCTTCCATATGAGTCACCACGGCGATAAACATTCCTCCCTGCCCGTCGCCTGGTTACAGCTCAATGGCCTTCACCGTGCGTGCTCAGAGAGAGGGTCACACCATTGTCTGGGGTTCGACCCTCTGCTTGTGAATCATGCATAAACCAATGAATGCCCATGAGACATTAAGGCCAGTCCAGACCATACACAGTGTATTGGGACATTGAGGATGGCTGTGAAAGAAATCCTCACGCAAATACAAAGTACAAATGCAAAGCAGGCCTACAATCGTCACTTTCTCAGATAAGCTGAAGAATTGAAGCTTGGGACAGGGCAGGGGCTTAGTTTCCCGGGCCCATGTTTCACCTCGTGTTATTTTATTTCTCAAATTGTAAATGAACTGTTATAGTCAAAAGAGGTGCCTAGGCTAGTGGGTTTTATAATGGAGGAAGCTTTTGAGGTAATGATGATGTGATCATTAGTCTACAGATGGAAGATGTTGTGAGCTAAGGGCAAGGCTTGTCCCATTTACTAAATGTTGTTTGATTTCATATCCTGTCTCCCTGGGATCATGAATAATCACCTCTGTCCCTGACTTCGTGTGTGTGTGTGTGTGTGCGTGTGTGCTCGTCCGTGCACGTGTGTATGTGACTCCATGGTGTGTGTGCCAGTGTGTCCATGTGCCAGCGTATGTGTGTGTGTTCACTCAAAGTACTGTAATTTATAGGCAGGGAGAACATATTGGCTGAATGTGCTGCTTTGATGATTTGCTGTCTCCATGGTAACCTCTCCATATAAACACTTGCCAAGGGAGTGAGCTTGCCACTGTCTGAGAAGAGGGGGAAAGCACTTGAGTTTCTACTGCCAACAGCCTGACACTGAGGGAGAGAGAGGGGGAGGGCCTAGTCACTCTACCACACTACACACAGTGATCATCATAAATCTTGTTGATTTCAATTCAATGCTTCTACAATATTGAAAAATATTTTAGCTGTGAAAAAATAAATAACCTAACCAGGCAACAAAACGCTGCAAACCTAGTTTCTGGTGAAACCAGTGTAGGCTAGTTACAGTTGTCTTACTCTCTAGGCCTGGCCATATAAAAATGCTGTCCTAAGCAGTATACCAAATGGCCTTGTTGCTACTTTTCCTGTTCACTTTCTCACTAATGTTCCATGGAGTCTTGCAGAGTTCTGTAAATTATACTGTCAGCACATGAGAGTAAGAGTATAGTCAGGTGGGCGGGAGGAGGACAGGACAGGAGGGAATGGCCAGGACACCCATGGCACAAAGGAGACACTTTAATTAACAGTCTCACTAGTTCAGCAGCGAAGGGAGACTGGTACTCTCTCTCACTCTCTCTCTCCCACAATGTCTGTCTCTCTCTCGTTCTCTATCCAATCCAGGCTGCATCACATCCGACCGTGATTGGGAGTCCCATAGGGCGGCGCACAATTGGCCCAGCGTTGTCCGGGTTTGGCCCGGGGTAGGCCGCTATGGTAAATAAGAATTTGTATATTTTGGAGACAATTTTGTTTTCAAACAACCGAAAGTGAGCAGTTGTAACTGATTTACCTAGTTTACCTAGTTAAATAAGGGTTTACATTTAAAAATTTAAAAATAATCAATAGGAGGTTATTAGACCATCCCCTCTTCTAACTATACTCTGACATGACTGGAGTTTCATTTAACCCACAGTATATTTCTGCCACACAGTTGTTCTAAATAAGTTGACCTATTTGCTTATGGTTTTGCCTACACCTAGTGACCTGCTTCTTAAATGATATGAGCAAAAAATATTCAATTTTCAAAGGGCCTATTTATATAACGAATGTGAATTCGGAGGGCAGAAATGATTAAATATTAAAGCATTAGACCTCTCACTAAAGGCATCAGTCATACAAAAGTTATACTTAAATCCGAAATGGTTCTCCAGTAAATTGGTAGGAATGTCTCACCCCATGTTCAAGAATGGCCTTTTCCCCTTTATTCAGATTACAACTGCTCACTTTCGGTTGTTTGAAAACAAAATTGTCTCCAAAATATCGTTATTTTTTAAACAAGCCTTAGAAACTTAGTTGCAATTTCAGTTTAATCCACCCGAAACGAAAGAACAAATAATACAACAAATATAGTGTGGTTAAACTTAAATATATTAATTGATAAAAAATAAAAAATAAAAATTGAAGGGAAAAAAAGAAAAAAGGTATGACTTTTGTAAATGATATTCTATGATGAGAGGGGTTGAACGGAGATGAAGGGTGCCTCTGGCCTGCTCGCCTCCCTACCACTGAGGAAGTACAGTTCCCGCTCAGCCCAGTCAAAACTGTTTGCTGCTCTGGCCCCCAATGGTGGAACAAAAAAGACAGCGGAGTCAATCACCACCTTCCGGAGACACCTGAAACCCCACCTGTTTAAGGAATACCTAGGATAAGATAAAGTAATCCTTCTCACCCCCCTTAAATGATTTAGATGCACTATTGTAAAGTGGCTGTTCCACTGGATGTCATAAGGTGAATTCACCAATTTGTAAGTCGCTCTGGATAAGAGCGTCTGCCAAATGACTTAAATGTAAATGTAAATGTAAGGGTGGGACTAATAACAACAAGATAACCAATGTAAAACATACAGGGTCTGTAAAATGTATATAGGTTCAGAAATCTTGTGAAATAGCACAGTTACAAATAGAAATTGAACTGAATGGACATCAGAAATAGAGAAAGGACTAAAAACAAACAAAAAATATAACTATTGTAAAATAGACTGTGTCTGTAAACTGTGTATAAACTGATGGTAGAAGCCTAAGTGTTATTGCTTACTAGTTTAATCCAATTGGAGGAAGGGTGGTAGGGTTTGTGGGAAATAATAGAGGTATATTCTAAAAAAAAAAAGTATGTACTGTATATGTATATATGTAAGTATATATATATATATATATGTGTATATATATATATATATATATATATATATATATATATATATATATATATATATATATATATATATATATATATATATATGAATGTTCATGTCATATATGGGGGATTGGAAATGATGCAGACAATTACATTGATGGAAGCAACAATCTTTCCGCAATATTAAAGCTGATCCACCCCTTCAAAAAAATGTATGAAATGAAATTCAACTTAAAAATGGGCTGTTCTGTGTTTTAGCCACAGAATGGAATTGCATTGTATCTCTCTGGTTTGAACCTTTATCGTTGCTTAAGTCTGAGCTCAAAACTAAGTCTACTGGGTGTTGCTATTCTCCATTGAATGCATCCTTGTGTCTATACCTTGACACGTTTCCTTTCGTCTCAGGAACCCTTCCAAGGCTCTTGAAATTGCCAGTGCCTAGCAACAGAATGTGTCCCATGTGTTCGGATGTGTTGAGTGTTCTGCTTTCCATTCCAATATGTATATTATTCTAATCCACATACTATTTCAAGCTCCTCTAAGAAATTGTGTGTCGGTGACAGGCTGTCACGTTTGATTTAATCTATAAACAAATATCATTTAATAGAATGAAGTACATTTTTTCCCTGTTAACAACATTTTTGGTTAAAGACAATATGCAAATCCTGCTTCACAACAGCTTGCGTGTGTGTGTGTTTCTGTGCATGCGGGCGTGCTTGTGTGTGTGTGTGTGTGTGTGTGTGTGTGTGTGTGTGGTCTCCAATTTACTCCGATTTCCCTACTGAAAATAGCAGCAGTGTTTCTCCCTCCACCTGTAGTGTACCCTCTCCTCTGCAGGCAGGCTGTGTCCACTGGACCATAGCAGAGGCAGTACCAGGTACACTGGAGATGGAGTGGAAGACAAAAGTGAAGGGACTTCCGAGTGTGTGGGGGTCGATTTCACGGAAGGAGAAATGTCAAACCTTGCTGAATGCCGAACTAGATAGAGCAGAAGTTAGATCATGAAATGTATCCTCATTTAGCTGTTAATCAGGCTTTCACGCGTAATATACAGAAACCGTAGGCTACTAAATAAAATAAAATCAAATCAAATTTTATTTGTCACATACACATGGTTAGCAGATGTTAATGCGAGTGTAGCGAAATGCTTGTGCTTCTAGTTCCGACAATGCAGTAATAACCAACAAGTAATCTAACTAACAATTCCTAAACTACTGTCTTATACACAGTGTAAGGGGATAAATAATATGTACATAAGGATATATGAATGAGTGATGGTACAGAGCAGCATAGGCAAGATACAGTAGATGGTATCGAGTACAGTATATACATATGAGATGATTATGTAAACAAAGTGGCATAGTTAAAGTGGCTAGTGATACATGTATTGCATAAGGATGCAGTCGATGATATAGAGTACAGTATATACGTATGCATATGAGATGAATAATGTAGGGTAAGTAACATTATATAAGGTAGCATTGTTTAAAGTGGCTAGTGATATATTTACATAATTTCCCATCAATTCCCATTATTAAAGTGGCTGGAGTTGAGTCAGTGTCAGTGTGTTGGCAGCAGCCACTCAATGTTAGTGGTGGCTGTTTAACAGTCTGATGGCCTTGAGATAGAAGCTGTTTTTCAGTCTCTCGGTCCCAGCTTTGATGCACCTGTACTGACCTCGCCTTCTTTGTTAGTTAGATTACTTGTTGGTTATTACTGCATTGTCGGAACTAGAGGCACAAGCATTTCGCTACACTCGCATTAACATCTGCTAACCATGTGTATGTGACAAATAAAAATGTGATTTGATTTGGATGATAGTGGGGTGAACAGGCAGTGGCTCGGGTGGTTGATGTCCTTGATGATCTTTATGGCCTTCCTGTAACATCGGGTGGTGTAGGTGTCCTGGAGGGCAGGTAGTTTGCCCCCGGTGATGCGTTGTGCAGACCTCACTACCCTCTGGAGAGCCTTACGGTTGAGGGCGGAGCAGTTGCCGTACCAGGCGGTGATACAGCCCGCCAGGATGCTCTCGATTGTGCATCTGTAGAAGTTTGTGAGTGCTTTTGGTGACAAGCCAAATTTCTTCAGCCTCCTGAGGTTAATGAGGCGCTGCTGCGCCTTCTTCACAATGCTGTCTGTGTGAGTGGACCAATTCAGTTTGTCTGTGATGTGTATGCCGAGGAACTTAAAACTTGCTACCCTCTCCACTACTATTCCATCGATGTGGATAGGGGGGTGTTCCCTCTGCTGTTTCATGAAGTCCACAATCATCTCCTTAGTTTTGTTGACGTTCAGTGTGAGGTTATTTTCCTGACACCACACTCCGAGGGCCCTCACCTCCTCCCTGTAGGCCGTCTCGTCGTTGTTGGTAATCATGCCTACCACTGTTGTGTCGTCCGCAAACTTGATGATTGAGTTGGAGGCGTGCGTGGCCATGCAGTCGTGGGTGAACAGGGAGTACAGGAGAGGGCTCAGAACGCACCCTTGTGGGGCCCCAGTGTTGAGGATCAGCGGGGAGGAGATGTTGTTACCTACCCTACTAAAATCACTTTGTTTGGCACCAAATGTTCTTTTAAAACTAACTATGTACAGCATGAATTAAAAGAAAGTTCTGGAACCTTGAAAGTTAAACCAAAAATGCTCCATTACTTAGTAAGAGAAAATGTTGGGCTACAAAGTGATGATTGCGGTATTGGTAGAAACGCTTCAAGCCTCCAAGAACTCCAAGCACACTTCTACTAAAGATCCATGATTTGGCCTGTGTCATTATTTACCCCATCAAAACGAGTCACATCTGCGTCCCAAATGGCACCCTGTTCCCTACATAGTGCCCTAAAAGACGGCCAGTTGAGACTCGAACTGAGAAAACTGGAAGGAAATCAATGTTACTGATGTCTCTTTATGCCACTGAAGCACTTTACATCAGAGCTACTTTGAAATGCATGAGCTGGCATGGCTGGAAGGATGGCTCAGGTGTCAGGCAGTAGGACTGGTTAAACACCAATAAAGAAGTGACATTTCACATGGAGAGAGAGAGAGAGAAAGAGAGAGAGAGAGAGAGAGAGAGAGAGAGAGAGAGAGAGAGAGAGAGAGAGAGAGAGAGAGAGGGAGAGCGATAAAGAGACTCCTTTTGTCTTCCTATAGGGAGCTGGATAGGGCAAAATTATTTGCAATGTGTTGAGTTGTGATGAGCCTCAGCTTTCTTTCTTAATTGTATTGATCCCAGCTCCCACCACATGCTGCATCAATGAGCCACGCAAGGATAAAAAGCCATTTGTGGGGAACACGGCCCTGTTGAGTCAGGTTGCACAGTTAGATATTTCGAAAGGCTATAGGCCTCCCTTGACTGGATCCTAGTAGGAGCATCATTCTTTACTCTCTCTATCTCTCTCTTTCTCCCTCTCTCCTTGAGTTGAGCTGTATAATTAGTTTGCTTTTTTGGGGATAAAACGTTTTTGTATGAAGAAACAAAATATATAGCCTTTTAGCCAACAAGTCTATATGTTGCACTGTGTGTATTTATGCATAAACTATTTAGTTACAAAGCATAGGCATACACTAATAGACCTACCCTAAATAGTCTCATATACGATTAAGAAAGGCTGACCTGAAAATAAAATGCAGCCCTGGCTGAACTGTGATAAATGGAGAAAATGTTAATTAGGTGCTTAGTTAATAACTCCTGAGGCAGGCTGTAAAGGCCCACACAATAAAACGCCTGCCCTGCCACTTGGTTTGCTATGGAAGCCTGCTGAGGAGTTGTCCTGACATCTAGTGGTGTATCTTTGCAACACATGCATGTTTTGTAGTGATGAAAATGCAACTTTTGCCCATGGGTCATTATAAAAAAAAAGGCAATAGGCCTACCCGGCAAAAACATGTGTCTAAACTCAACCTCCTCAATTATGGTGCAGTATTCATGTCATAGGCCCACATATTTTTAATTTCTATCTTTATTTGTATGTGTATGTCATAGCTTACACGGGTGCCAGGAATGCATTTGAATAAATAACTAAATAAATAAATATAACACTGTACAAAGTTTTGTAACCTTGAAGTTTCGTTTCACTATTGACCCTTAGTGCAGTTTGCTTGCCGCTATGCACATGTGGCACGGGTAATGTGAAGTTTCTCCCCTCCATACTGAGGTCTATAAGCATTCCTGATTTGTCTGCTACGCGAAGGCGGAGTCTCCTAGTGTAGTAGACTCATTTGTGTGCGCAACGCTGAATGGTAACCACTGTGGCAACCTTGTGAACCAACAGTCTCTCCACAGCGCTGGGCTTCAGGATGTTATTTTTTCGCTGATAACAGAAATGTTCTTCATTTAGGCTACCTGGCCTCTACAGAGAAGGTCGGCATTTGCATATTAATTCATTTCAAGATGAGATGTTAATACAACAACCCGTGGTGGATTGTTAGGCAGCATCCGATTATTGAATAGCATTTGTTGGCTGCAGCTGTATGCGACGGGAGACAACGTGCCAGAGGTGACTGCATCTCATCGCAGCATTTATTGATAGACCAAGGGGGACTGATGACAATAACTATTTTAGATAGTATTTAATTGTGCTCGTCTACAATACATACAGGTTATCTACCTCGAGAAATGCGTGCCTGCAGAACGCATTAGCAGAAGATGGAACAACAATGACTTTTTGCATATAGATCTCAGAAAGCTATAGCCCATGTGTATGCCTAGCTTAAAGCAGGTCCCTCTTATTGGACTTCTCATTCACTAGGGCGTAAAATGGGCAACAGTTTTTCTAACATAGCTACTTTTCAGTCCCTGCATATTGTAATGCTGGGTTTAGATTCTGCCGGTAAAACCACTGTCTTGTACCGCCTGAAATTCAACGAATTTGTGAACACTGTTCCCACAATCGGATTTAACACAGAGAGGATAAAGCTGAGTAACGGTACTGCCAAAGGGATTAGTTGTCATTTTTGGGACGTCGGTGGACAGGAGAAGCTGAGACCGTTATGGAAATCCTACAGTCGGTGCACGGATGGCATAATTTACGTAGTGGACTCAGTGGATGTGGACAGACTAGAGGAAGCCAAAACAGAACTGCATAAAGTGACCAAATTCGCAGAAAACCAAGGGACTCCATTACTGGTGATAGCCAACAAGCAGGACTTGCCCAAGTCTCTACCGGTCCATGAGATTGAGAAGCAACTGGCAATGCATGAGCTCAGCCCTTCTACCACTTACCATGTCCAGCCTGCATGTGCCATCATAGGTGAAGGGCTCCATGAAGGCATGGATAAACTGTATGAAATGATTGTGAAACGAAGGAAATCATTGAAACAAAAGAAAAAGAGATAACTCATTACTGTGAAGTTGACCGCTATCTTCTGAGCTGCCTGCTACTGTAAGGTGACTTTTGCTATAGTAGGCATGTCAGGTGATTCTTGTTATGATACACTGTATAGCTTTGGGGTTATTGGTGAAGCTAGTCACTTTTAGCTGTGCTGTTACATTCAATTACACAGAGGGAGGAAAATAAAAACTTGCCTCTTGCTATCAGAACTGTCATTGACAGGCTGGTACCTGTTTGTTGCTGCGTCACAGTATTTTCTTGTCAATACTTTTTTTCCTCCTGAAGAGTGAATGGCCTACACAGCACTTTTTTGACAGACTGGAGTAGCCCACATTATTTCCTGGTTGGAATGAACGTCATTAATCAATATCAATGTGCTTAAATTTTATTTTCCCACTTTGCGCGCTCTGTTTATGTTATTAACACATTGAGAGAGACGTCCATGTCGTTCTAATATTTCCTCTGCTCATTTGATAACTGGGCAAACAGTGCTGTTTTATAGTAGAATACAATAGCCTATATTGGGGATAAGGTGTCTTTCGAATATAGAAGGCTATTCATATGTTGCACGTTTCATCACAATATTATTTGGAACGTTTGTTTTATGACTGATGCCCATTCTACTTAATGCAGTGTCAATAAGTGACGATGAAGATTTAGTCTGAAGTGCATTACTGTGGCTTGGAAAAACGATTATATTCCGAAAGGAGGCTAAGAATTAGTAGGACAAGCTTTTGTCATTATTGTTGCCAATCTAAATATAAAGTCCATAGAAGAAAAAGCTTAGAAGAAGGAGAGATGACTAGAAATGATTCGGTTGACCGGTTTATGTGTTGATTAATTGTCAGAGTAGAGGACCTTGTGCATTTCAGGTAAAATAATAACTCAATGTTTATATCCCAGGACAAATTAGCAGGCGACAGCAAGCTAGCTAAATTGGACAAATTAGCTAGCTAGCAAAATTGCCATAAATGTTTAATCCTTTTCACCTGTCCCAAAATTAATGTAATTTGTTCAGAGTTTGTTTTGATATGTTAACCTGTGTGTCGTAATTGTGTTTGGTGTGGGGGGGAATTTATGCACGATGGGGCGTGCGCACAGTCGGATTGGGTTCCGTGTTACATGCTGACCACATGACTCGCGTTGCGTGCGCTAGAGTTGCAAGATAAATTTAAACATACAGTTGAAGTTGGATGTTACATATACCTTAGTCAAATACATTTAAACTCAGTTTATCACAATTGCTGATATTTAATCCTAGTAAAAATTCCCTGTTTTAGGTCAGTTAGGATCACCACTGTATTTTAATAAGAATGTGAAATATCAGAATAATAGTAGAGAGAGTGATATATTTCAGCTTTTATTTCTTTCATCACATTTCCAGTGGGTCAGAACTTTACATACACTCAATTAGTATTTGGTAGCATTGCCTTTAAATTGTTTGACCTGTGTCAAACATTTTGGGTAGCCTTCCACAAGCTTCCCACAATAAGTTGGGTGAATTTTGGCCCATTCCTCCTGACAGAGCTGGTGTTACTGAGTCAGGTTTGTAGGCCTCCTAGCTCGCACACACTTTTTCAATTCTGCCCACACATTTTCTGTAGGCTTGAGGTCAGGGCTTTGTGATGGCCACTCCAATACCTTGACTTTGTTGTCCTTAAGCCATTTTGTCACAACTTTGAAAGTATGTTTGGGGTCATTGTCCATTTGGAAGACCCATTTGCGACCAAGCTTTAACTTCCTGACTGATGTCTTGAGATGTTGCTTCAATATATACACATCGTTTTCCTGCCTTATGATGCCATCTATTTTGTGAAGTGCACCAGTCCCTCCTGCAGCAAAGCACTCCCACAACATGATGCTGCCACCCCTGTGCTTCACGGTTGGGATGGTCTTCTTCGGCTTGCAAGCCTCCCCCTTTTTCCTCCAAACATAACGATGGTCATTATGGCCAAACAGTTCTATTCCTGTTTCATCAGACCAGAAGACAATTCTCCAAAAAGTACGATCTTTGTCCCAGTTGCAGTTGCAAACCGTAGTCTGGTTTTTTTATGGCTGTTTTTGAGCAGTGGCTTCTTCCTTGCTGAGCGGCCTTTCAGGTTATGTCGATATAGGACTTGTTTTACTGTGGCTATAGATGCTTTTGTACCTGTTTCCTACAGCATCTTCACAAGGTCTTTTGCTGTTGTTCTGGAATTGATTTGCCCTTTTCGCACACCAAAGTACGTTCATCTCTAGGGGACAGAACGCGTCTCCTTCCTGAGTGGTATGATGGTCCCATGTGTTTTCACATAATGATTGTGCTTTCATGTATGCCCTACAGTCAATTTTGAGTGCATGTCTACTTATATTAAATATATAATTATTAATATACGCCTACCACTTGTAGCTATCAAATGAATTAGCTAACTAATGTTAGCATGACTGCTGTAGCTGGAACTTCTGAAGAAGGAACATTTTTTATTTCTACAATTGCTAGACGATAACCAAACAAAACATATTTACTTTTTACGAGACGTGCTTGTGCCGTCATGTGCATTAGTATCACAATTTCAAACTTATTTGTATTCATTTTTACTTACACTTGTATGTTGACTTCTCCATTGATGCTGTTTTTAAGTTTTCGCTGACTTTTCTTAGCAGATGTGCAATCGTCGCAAATTGAATTATGGGGAGTTTCAGGCCACGGAGTGAACATAATTGTACACTCTCAAAGCCGACTAAAAACGAGGGCTGAGGGGCTTACGTTGCAAACTTCCCTTGCTTGGCTAATTATTTGGACTGCCCTCCAAGATGGCGACGGGGATTCCCCCAAGGGCATAAGGCGAGGGCAAGTGGACGAGGGTGTGTATTTTAAGTGTTGGGACCGCAACCTATGTGTTCTCACTTCAATAGCATGATACTCACCCGTGTTCTAGTTGCTACTTCCTCGTTTACATTGGTAGTAGTTAAATAAAGGATATATAGAATCATTATTGGTAGAATAATAACTAGCCAACAATAGAAAAAACAAACTGTATGTACAGTAAGACACATTCATATTTTTTCCGAAATTAAAATGTTTGTTAAAAAAACTTGTACACTTTTATTTACTTCCCTGAGAAGTTTTGACACTTAATGGTATGCTAGTAAGTGTGTGGAGGTAATTTGATTTTACTGAGTAATTTAAATGTGGAGATTGTTGGCTGATTGTCCAATGCAGATATATTTGCATTTGAAACAGTTATTTTTCTGAGTAAATCTATACAACTGTGTTGTGACGGGATGTTTTTTTAGTAGTAGGTAGAATATTTAAAAAATGAAGAGATATACAAAATACATCATTCATTCTTACATTTTAAAACTGCTTATACAGTGTGACAAAATGTGTGCGCACAGTTACATCTCAGGTACAGAGGCTAATGGACTTACGCAGATGATTTTTTAAATTTGACCTTTATTTAACTAGGCAAGTCAGTTAAGAACAAATTCTTATTTACAATAACGTCCAAATCCGGACGACGCTGGGCCAACTGTACACTGCCCTGTGGGACTCCCAATCACGTCCGGTTGTGATACAGCCTGGATTCATACCAGGGTGTCTGTAGTGATGCCTCTAGCACTGAGATGCCGTGCCTTAGACCGCTGTGCCACTCATGACCCGGTGATGATGGGATGTCCCAGACCAGTTCATGCTAACCAACCACACACTTTACCTTTCAAAGAAAGGGCGTTTAAAAAGAGGGACACAAAAATATATCACACCATGATTTTTGTATTTATTATTTTCAGTATTATACAATAAACCAATTAGTAAAGTATTAATAGATTGCAATGGACTCTGGTTTTAGGCATAACTGGTAAATTATCCAATAAATGCCAAAGAACAGTAGTAGTTTAACAGTAAATTACTGTAAACACTTGCTGTATTTCTAATGGTCCTGTAATTTCACTCCACAGAATACAGTACCCTACTGTATTTTAGGAGCACCTAAAACCTTTTGTCTCATTAACATATTTTGAGGCGTGCCTTGTAAGAGGGCGCATGTATTGCACCTGTTAGTGAGAGTGATGTACCCATTTCATTGATATGTGGTACTGTAGTAGTTTTCCAAAAATTACATGTGTATAGGGGACAGATTGGAGTGTCAGTAAGTAATGATTGAGTATTTGCCATGTCCTTTGGTCTGTTTTGCACTGTAGTCATTGCTAGTTTGGAAGCCTTTGATAAGGCCTCTAAAAATGCAAGTGATATACGACTTTGAGCATGGTATGATCATCGGTGCGCCTGAGTGTGCTAAACTGTCATCAAGGCAAATGATGGCTACTTTGAAGAATCTATAATATAAAATATATTTTGATTTGTTTAGCACTTTTTTGGTTACTACATGATACCATATGTGTTATTTCATAGTTTTGATGTCTTCACTATTATTCTAAAATGTAGACAATAGTAAAAAAGATAAAGATGAACCCTTGAATGAGTAGGTGTGTCCAAACGTTTGGGGTAGGGTAGCCTAGTGGTTAGAGTGTTGGACTAATAACCGAAAGGTTTCATGTTCAAATCCCCAAGCTGACAAGGTACAAATCTCTCGTTCTGCCCCTGAACAGGCAGTTAACCCACTGTTCCCAGGCCGTCATTGAAAATAAGAATTTGTTCTTAACTCACTTGCCTAGTTAAATAAAGGTAGAATATTTAAGCAATAAGGCACAAGGGGGTGTGTATATGGCCAATATACCACAGCTAAGGGATGTTCTTAGGCACAACGCAACATGGAGATCCTGGATACAGCCCTTATCTGTGGTATATTAGCCATATACCACAACCCCCCGAGGTGCCTTATTACTATTATAAATGTTTTACCAACGTAATTAGAGCAGTAAAAATAAATGTTTTGTCATACCTGTGACATACCATGGCTGTCAGTCAATCAGCATTCAGGGCTCGAACCACCCAGTTTCTAAATATATATATTAATATCATTATCTGTCATTCCTGCACCCGCTCCCCCTCTCTGGCCCTCGAGGGCGCCAGGCTGCACATCATTACGCACACCTGTCACCATAATTACGCGCATCAGCGCTTCATTGGACTCACCTGGACTCCTTCACTTTGTTGATTGCCCCCTCTATATCTGTCTGCTCCTCAGTTTGTTGCCCATGCCAGCATTAATGTCATTTTGTTTCCCCTGGCAAGACGCTGTCTGTGTTCTGTTTCATGTCCGTTATTTATTAAATGTTCACTCCCTGTACTTGCTTCTCATCTCCTGTCATGCCCGGGCTTTAGTATTTTGTGTTTTCTTTATTATTTTGGTCAGGCCAGGGTGTGACATGGGTGATTTATGTGTCTTGTCTTGTCTAGGGGTTTATTAGATTTATGGGTTGTGTTTAGTAGAGTTGTCTAGGAAAGTCTATGGTTGCCTAGAGTGGTTCTCATTCAGAGGCAGGTGTTTATCGTTGTCTCTGATTGGGAACCATATTTAGGCAGCCATATTTTTGGGGTATTTCGTGGGTGATTGTCTCCTGTGTCAGTGTTTGTACCACACGGGACTGTTTCGGGTTTCTTGCTTTTTGGAGTTTGTTCATGTATAGTTTCTAGTTATTAAAGAACCATGAACTTCAACCATGCTGCTTTTTGGTCCTCCTCTCCTTCGACGGAAGAATCCCGTTACAGAATCACCCACAAAAACAGGACCAAGCGGCGTGGTGACAGGCAGCGGCAGCAGGAGCAGCGCAAGGAGGAATGGACATTGGATGATGTGTTGGACGGAAAGGGTTGCTACACTTGGGAGGAGATCCTGGCTGGAAAAGATCGCCTCCCATGGGAACAAGTGGAGGCAGCTGGAGAGAGGAGTCGGAGATAAGAGGGAACACAGTTGGCAAGGAAGCCCGATAGTCAGCCCCAAAAATTTCTTGGGGGGACACACACAGGGAGTATGGCGAAGCCAGATAGGAGACCTGTGCCAACTTCCTGTGCTTACCGGGGGGCTAGAGAGACCGGGCAGGCACCGTGTTATGCTATGGAGCGCACGGTGTGTCTCCAGTGTGGGTGCATAGCCCGGTGCGGTACATACCAGCTCCTCGTATCGGCCGGGCTAGAATGGGCATCGAGCCAGGTGCCATGAAGCCGGCTCTACGCATCTGGTCTCCAGTGCGTCTCCTTGGGCCGGCGTACATGGCACCAGCCTTACGCATGGTGTCTCCGGTTCGCCTGCACAGCCCAATGCGGGTTATTCCACCTCGCCGCACTGGCAGGGCGACCGGGAGCATTCAACCAGGTAAGGTTGGGCAGGCTCGGTGCTCAAGAGCTCCAGTGCGCCTGCACGGTCCGGTCTATCCAGTACCACCTCCACGCATCAGCCCTCCGGTGGCAGCTCCCCTCACTCGCCCTGAGGTGCGTGTCCAGTACCACCAGTGCAGGCACCACGCACCAGGCCTACAGTGCGCCCCGTCTGTCCAGCGCTGCCGGAGTCTCCCACCTGTCCAGCGCTGCCGGAGTCTCCCGCCTGTCCAGCGCTGCCGGAGTCTCCAGTCTGCCCAGCGATGCCTGAGCTGGCTGCCAGAGATGCCAGTCTGCAAGGAGCCGCCAGTCTGCCAGGAGCCGCCAGAGCCGCCAGTCTGCTAGGAGCCGCCAGTCAGCCAGGAGCCGCCAGTGCCGCCAGTCAGCCAGGAGCCGCCAGTCAGCCAGGATCCCCCAGTGCCGCCAGGATCCACCAGAGCCGCCAGTCAGCCAGGATCTGCCATTCAGCCAGGATCCGCCATTCAGCCAGGATCCGCCAGTCAGCCAGGATCTGCCAGAGCCGCCAGTCAGCCAGGATCTTCCAGAGCCACCAGTCAGCCAGGATCTGCCAGAGCCGCCGGTCAGCCAGGATCTGCCAGAGCCGCCATTCAGCCAGGATCTGCCAGAGCCGTCAACCTGCCTGAGCTTCCTCTCAGTCCTGAGCTTCCTCTCAGTCCTGAGCTACCCCTCAGTCCTGAGCTACCCCTCAGTCCGAGCTGACCCTCAGTCCGGAGATGACCCTCAGTTCAGTGGGGCTCTCTGTTAGGGTTCTTAGGCCAAGGCCGGTGGCGAAGTTCGACACTCTAAGGACGCTAAGAAAGCAGACTAAGACTATGTTGGAGTGGGGTCCACGACCCTCCCCTATGGGTTTAGGTGTGCGGCCGGGAGTCCGCACCTTTGGGGGGTACTGTCACGCCCTGGCTTTAGTATTTTGTGTTTTCTTTATTATTTTGGTCAGGCCAGGGTGTGACATGGGTGATTTATGTGTCTTGTCTTGTCTAGGGGTTTATTATATTTATGGGGTTGTGTTTAGTAGAGTGGTTCTCTTAGTAGAGTATTTCATGGGTGATTGTCTCCTGTGTCAGTGTTTGTACCACACGGGACTGTTTCTGGTTTCACGTTTCTTGTTTTTTGTAGTTTGTTCATGTATAGTTTCTAGTTATTAAAGAACCATGAACTTCAACCATGCTGCGTTTTGGTCCTCCTCTCCTTCGACGGAAGAATCCCGTTACATCTCCAAGTGTCTGTCCTCACAATTATCAGTACCATTATCTTCACAAGGTGAGGCATTGAAAGGTATTGAAAACAGGGTTGTCAATAAATTTAACCCTTATGAAATAAATAATACAAATGCCGAATGCTTAAAAAAAGGGGGAAATTCTGTTTTTTTTATAGTAATTATTTTATTGCTGAGAGAAAGAGTTTTTTTAACAGGTAATTTTTTTTTTTATCTTGAAAGACAATGGTTAAATTTACTGGCGCCTCTGTTTTCAATATCTTTCAATACCTCACCTTGTGAGGATAATGGAGCCTTTTTATAAAATGTTTTATTTGAAGACATTGGGAGGGATCTTAGACCATTCCTCCATACGTAATCTTTCCAGATTCTTGATATCCTTCATCATTGTTGTCTGATGAAAACCTTGTAACTCAATTTGTGCAGAATGTTGCATGTATTGAAAGCAGTAACTCTCCTCAATGTACTCTGATCATTTCAAGATTCTAGGACCAAGACAATGTATGCAAAATAGCTTCTGCAATATGGTCATTTTGGATTTGTTAATGGTAAAATGTGTCCATTTTTTTAATTTCCTGAAAAGTTTCTGTTTTGGAGATGAGGTTTTCGTCAGACAGAGATATTTTATATCTTTCGACTCCCAACCCACCACTGGTGGGCGTGGCCAAAGAGCTCTATTTTCATGTCATCTAATGTAAATGCCTGGAGTTTGCCAAACAGCATTGGCACTTGGATTGGAACCTATGCTATGGTCAGATTATATGGAAATAGAGCTCTTTGGCCATGAACACCAGTGGTGGGTTTAGCGTTGAAAGAAATAGGCATATGCAGAAAATAATCCTATCCCTACTGTAAAATATGGTGGTGGATCTTTGATGTTATAGGGCTGTTTTGCTTCCACTGGTCCTGGTGCCTTCGTTAAGGTCATGAACTTTACCAGTACCATGACATTTTAGCTAAAAACCTGGTTTCCTCTGCCAGGAGGCTGACACTTGGAACTTCCAGCAAGACAATAACCCCAAACACACATCAAAATCTAAAGAAATGGTTAATTGACCACAAAATCAACATTTTGCAATGGCCATCTCAGTCTGCAGACTTGAACCCCATGGACAACATGTGGTTTGAATTGATGAGGGCAGTCCATAAGAGCAGACGAAGGATATCAAGAATCTGGAAAGATTCTGTATGGCGGACTGGTCTAAGAAAAACAAGGGATCCAATCATTTCAATACTTGTTATACAAAATCTCTTTCTCTGAGCAATTGTATTAATATAGTTTTTAAAAAATGAGCATACAATAAAGCTGGGTTTTTGTATTATTTATTTTATACAGTCTTTTTTGCTCATCTTTATCAAGGGATCCAATAAGTCTGTATATGCAGTGCATTCGGAAAGTATTTAGACCCCTTGACCTTTTCCACATTTTGTTACGTTACAGCCTTATTCTAAAATGGATTAAAATATGCTAATTTATACAAATTAAAACAGAAATACCTTATTTATATAAGTATTCAGAACCTTTGCTATGACACTCAAAACTGAGGTCAGGTGTATCCTGTTTCCATTGATCATCCTTGAGATGTTTCTACAACTTCACTGGAGTCCACCTGTGGTAAATTAAATTGATTGGACATGATTTGGAAAGGCACACACCTGTTTATATAAGGTTCCACAGTTAATAGTCTATGTCAGAGTGAAAACCAAGCCAAGAGGTCAAAGGAGTTGTCTGTAGAGCTCCTAGACAGGGATGTGTTGAGACACAGATCTGGGGAAGGGTAACAAAACATGTCTGCAGCATTGAAGGTCCCAAAGAACACAGTGGCTTCCATCATTCTTAAATGGATGAAGTTTGGAACCACCAAGACCCTTCCTAGAGCTGGCCACCCGACCAAACTGAGCAATCAGGGGAGAAGGGCCTTGGTCAGGGAGGTGACCAAGAACCCGATGTTCACTCTCCAGATGTTCAGAGCTCCAGAGTTCCTCTGTGGAGATGGGAGAACCTTCCAGAAGGATAACAATCTCTGCAGCACGTTATTGTAGAGTGGCCAGACGGAAGCCACTCACTCCTCAGTAAAATGCACTTGACAGCACGCTTGGAGTTTGCCAAATGGCACCTTAAGGACTCTCAGACCATGAGAAACAAGATTCTATGGTCTGTTTAAACCATTATTGAACTCTTTGGCCTAAATGCCAAGCGTCAAGTCTGGATGAAACCTGGCACCATCCCTACAGTGAAGCATGATGGTGGCAGCATCATGTTGTGGGGATGTTTGTCAGCGGCAGGAACTCTGAGACTAGTCCTGATCGAGGAAAAGATTAACGGAGCAAAGTACAGAGAGATCCTTGATAAAAACCTGCTCCAGAGCGCTCAGCACCTCAGTCTGGGCCGAAGGTTCACCTTCCAACAGGACAACAACCCTAAGCACACAGCCAAGATAATGCAGGAGTGGCTTCAGGACAAATCTCTGAATGTACTTGAGTGGCTCAGCCAGAGCCAGGACTTGAACACAATAGAACATCTCTGGACAGACGTGAAAATAGCTGTGCAGTGACACTCCCCATCCAACCTGACAGAGCTTGGGAGGATCTGCAGAGAACAATGGGAGAAACTTCCCAAATACAGGTGTGTCAATCTTGTAGTGTCATATCCTTGAAGACCCGTGGCTGTAATCACTGCCAAAGGAGCTTCAACAAAGTACTGAGTAAAGGGTCTGAATACTTATGTAAATGTGATATTTTATATATATATTGTATTCTTCTAAATTTGCAAACAAAAATAAAAACCTCTTTTTGCTTTTGTCATTATGGGATTTTGTGTTTAGATTGATCAGGGGGAAAAAACGATTTCAATCAATTTTAGAATTATGCTGTAAACTATCAAAATGTGGAAAAAGTCAAGGAGTCTTACTTTCCGAAGGCACTACATAGTATATACACAGAGTGCACAAAACATTTCCATGACAGACTGACCAGCTGAATCCAGGTGAAAGCTATGATCCACAGGTTAGAGAAGCTTTGCGACAATTGAGACATGCATTGTATAAGTGTGCCATTCAGAGTGTGAATGGGCAAGACTACATTTTAAAGTGTCTTTGAACCGGGTATGGTAGTATGTGCCAGGCGCACCGGTTTGAGCATTTCAACAACTGCAACGCTGCTGGGTTTTACATGCTCAACCGTTTCCCGCGTGTATCAAGAATGGTCTACCACCCATTGGAGTAAAAGCTCTAACGAAGGCCTTGAGGCCGATACGTAAAGCTTAATAAAGAGCACTGATACAAGCAGGAGCAGTGTGGGTTTCTTCTTTTTTTCTTGAGCATTGAAGTTAGCACGGGCCAGCATCCCTGTGGAACGCTTTCGACACCTTGTAAAGTCCGTGCCCCAACAAATTGAGGCTGTTGTGAGGGCAAAAATGGTGCAACTCAATATTAGGAAGGTGTCCCTAATGTTTTGTACACTCAGTGTATATCAAATAAGAGTACTTTATTAATCCCCCAGAGGAGAAATTTGACTGCACCAGCCAATACATTGAGTACATCACCAATAAACACACAATTAAAACACAACAAGGACACACAGACACCAATAGCAGCACATCATCAATGAATAAAAAAAAAAGAATTCATGTTAAAAAGTCTCATAGCATAATGTAAAAACGATCGACAGTATTTTGGACCTAGGTAAAATCAATCTGTCTGATATTGCACTGTGATGTTCCCAGCAGATACTGTCGGGTGGGTGGACAGTGTTGATACTCAAATCAAATGAAATTGTATTTGTCACATGCGCCGAATACAACAGTGAAATGCTTACTTACAAGCCCTTAACCAACCATGAAAAATACAAAAGAAAACGACAGGAGGGAGGGACAACTTTTTTTGCTCGCTTTGAGGACAATACAGTGCCACTGACACGGCCCGCTACCAAAACCTGCGGGCTCTCCTTCACTGTAGCCAATGTGAGTAAAACATTTAAAAGTGTTAACCCTCGCAAGGCTGTAGGCCCAGATGGCATCCCGGCCGCGTCCTCAGAGCATGAGCAGACCACCTGGCTGGTGTGTTTGCAGACATATTCAATCAATCCTTATCCCAGTCTGCTGTTCCCACATGCATCAAGAGGGCCACCATTGTTCCTGTTCCCAAGAAAGCTAGGGTAACTGATCTAAATGACTTCCGTCATAATGAAGTGCTTTGACAGACAAGTCAAGGACCATATCACCTCCACCCTACCTGACACCTTAGACCCACTCCAATTTGCTTACCGCCCCAATAGGTCCACAGACGATGCATTCGCCATCACACTCAAACTGCCCTAAACCCATCTGGACAAGAGGAATACCTATGTAAGAATGCTGTTCATCGATTACAGCTCAGCATTTAACACCATAGTACCCTCCAAACTCGTCATTAAGCTTGAGACCCTGGGTGTCGACCCGCCCTGTGCAACTGGGTCCTGGACTTTCTGACGGGCCGCCCCCAGGTGGTGAGGGTAGGTAACAACATCTCCACCCCGCTGATCCTCAACACTGGGTCCAAAAAGGGTGCGTTCTCAAGGGTGCCCTCTCCTGTACTCCCTGTTCACCCACGACCGCGTGGCCATACACGCCTCCAACTCAATCATCAAGTTTGCAGACGACACTACAGTGGTAGCCTTGATTACCAACAACGTCGAGACGGCCTACAGGGAGGAGGTAAGGGCCCTCTTAGTGTGGTGTCAGGAAAATAACCTCACACTCAATGTCAACAACACAAAGGAGATGATTGTGGACTTCAGGAAACAGCAGAAGGAGCCCTCTATCTACATTGATGCGACAGTAGTGGAGAAGGTGGAAAGTTTTAAGTTCCTCAGCGTACACATCACAGACAAACTGAATTGGTCCACCCACACAGACAATGAGGTGAAAAAGGCACAGCAGCGCCTTTTCAACGTCAGGAGGCTGAAGAAATTCGGCTTGTCACCATAAACACTCACAAACTTTTACAGATGCACAATCGAGAGTACGGTACGGCAGGTGCTCCGCCCATAATCGTAAGGCTCTCCAGAGGGTGGCGAGGTCTGCACAACTCATGACCGGGTGCAAACTACCTGCCCTCCAGGACACCGACATCACCCGATGTCACAGGAAGGCCAAAAATATCATCAAGGACAACAACCACCCGAGCCACTGCCTGTTCACCCTGCTATCATCCAGAAGGCGAGGTCAATACAGGTGCATCAAAGCGGGGACCGAGAGACTGAAAAACAGCTTCTATCTCAAGGCTATTAGACTGTTAAACAGCCATCACTAACATTGAGTGGCTGCTGACTCAACTCTAGCCACTTTAATAATGGAAAAATCGATGTCATCAATTTGTCACGAGCCACTTTATATAATGCTTACCTACCCTACATTAGTCATCTCATATGTGTATACTGTACGCTATACCATCTACTGCATCTTGCCATCTTGATGTAATTAAATGTATCACTCGCCACTTTAAACAATGCCACTTTATATAATGTTTTCATACCCCACATTACTCATCTCATATGTATATACTGTACTCTATACCATCTACTGCATCTTGCCATCTTGATGTAATGTATCACTAGCCACTTTAAACAATGCCACTTCATATAATGTTTTCATACCCTACATTACTCATATCATATGTATATACTGTACTCTATACCATCTACTGTATCTTGCCTATGCCGTTCGTGCATCACTCATTCATATATTTTTATATACATATTCATATTAATTCCTTTACACTTGTGTGTATAAGGTAGTTGTTGTGAAATTGTTAGGTTATATTACTTGTCAGATATAACTTCATGGTCGGATCTAGAAGCACAAGCAGTTGCTCTCATTAACATCTGCTAACCATGTGTATGTGACAAATACATTTGATTTGATTTTGATTTGGTGTTGGAGTCGTGCCTGGCCGTGCAGTCATGAGTGAACAGGGAGTACAGGAGGGGACTGAGCACGCACCCCCCCTGAGGTGCCCCCGTGTTGATGATCAGCGTGGCGGATGTGTTGTTACCTACCCTTTCCACCTGGGGGCGGCCCATTAGGAAGTCCAGGATCCAGTTGCAGAGGGAGGTGTTTAGTCCCAGGGTCCTTAGCTTAGTGATGAGCTTTGAGGGCACTATGGTGTTGAACCCTGAGCTGTAGTCAATGAATTGCATTCTCACATAGATGTTCCTTTTGTCCAGGTGTGAAAGGGCAGTGTGGAGTGCAATAGAGATTGCATCGACTGTGGATCTGTTGGGGCGGTATGCAAATTGGAGTGGGTCTAGGGTTTCTGGGATAATGGTTTTGATGTGAGACATGACCTGCCTTTCAAAGCACTTCATGGCTACCGACTTGAGTGCCACGGGTCAGTAGTCATTTAGGCAGGTTACCTTCGTGTTCTTGGGCACAGGGACTATGGTGGTCTGTTTGAAATGTGTTGGTATTACAGACTCTGACAGAGAGAGTTTGATAATGTCAGTAAAGACACTTTCCAGTTTGTCAGCGCATGCTCGGAGAACATGTCCTGGTAATCCATCTGGCCCTGCGGCCTTGTGAGTGTTGACCTGTTTAAAGGTCTTACATCGGCTGCGGAGAGTGTGATCACAGTTTTCCGGAACAGCTGATCCTTTCATGCATGTTTCAGTGTTTCTTGCCTCGAAGCAAGCATAGATGTAATTTAGCTTGTCTGGTAGGCTCGTGTCACTGGGCAGCTCTCGGCTGTGCTTCCCTTTCTCGTATGTAATAGTTTGCAAGCCCTGCCACATCCGAGAGATCGTCAGAACCGGTGTAGTACGATTCGATCTTAGTGCTGGATTGACGCTTTGACTGAGCTTCTTGAGGATCCGATTATCCTGGATGGGCTCTAGATTTTCTTGGTGGGTGCCGATGATAGATCCAGCCTTCTTGATGATTTTGGTCAGTTTGTTGGCATCATCCCTTGGGAGGTTCTGTCATTTTAGTGCACCTTTTAATGACTCACATTGTCTGAAGTCGTTGAAAATACACTGAAAACGTCAGAAATGTACAAATCCATGTAAAAACAAGTTGACATTGAGGTTAAAGATAGTATGCTTCCTCAATTTACAAAATGTTGCCAACCGTTACTTCAGACAAAGTCAAGACATCAATATTCTTGTAAAGATTTTTTGTGTTAAAAATCTTAAATTACAGCTAACTTTGAGCAAATTCTGAATTTGCAATTAATCGCAATTAATCACAGCAAATCCTGCAATTAACTTGATTACATGTTTTTATCATTTGACAGCCCTAATATATATTTGTATGCTGTAATATGAAAACACATTAGCTAGCAGCCAACAATGCTTGCACCAATCCCAAGTAATTACTGTACAATACTGTAAAATACAAGTCTGACCTCCCCTCATTTAATTTAATTAATCCATTCATTCATTACAATTAAAGTAGAATTTACGTTTTTACAGTATAATACACTACATTTTACAGTAATGTACTGTGTACTATTGTTGTGCAGATTTTACAGTAAATATCTGGCACTTAAAGTAAAACAACGCTACCAAAGATTACCATAACAGTATTTGTTACTGTAAAGCGACTACAACAACAATTACAGAAACTGTATGGATAGCGTAAAATATGGTATGTTAACATACGGTACCTTTTTTACGGTAACTTACAGGCAACTGGCTGGGAGTAAGTTACCGTAAAAAGAACAGGACATTTTTGTACTGTGCAGGTTGCAAAGGGAGGTAATATAGCTTTCTTAACCTGACTTAGTCGACGCTATTATGTGTTCTTTTGAAAACCAAAGAGATATTGTTTCGATTGCCATTATATACTACAAGATTATAGTCACAGTGATATCCAGTATTATTGTGGTGGTAATGCAATGTCTTGCACAAACTGCATTTAAACCCCTATTGTCATCTTCAAATTTCATATATACATTTGGGTTGTGAAGCTGTTGTTTACAATGGGTTATTAAGTTTCTAGATTGAAATAGCAATGTAATAACATGTTTTCCTTCATAATCATGCATGTCAATTGAAAAACACAATGCTTGTCATTTGGCATAGCAATCGCAATAAATCTATTTAAAACTATGCACAACCATAACATTAGTGTACTAAATGCATATTCCTCCTGGACTGGAGCTATTGGGTTACAGTCTAAAGTAAGACACCACAGCCAATTAAATACAACATGAAAGGGAATTCTGGATCTCTAAAGGAGTGGTTCCTCTAGGATAAACTACTGTAGGATACCAGTACGAGTCCCAAATAGCACCCTATTGCCTATTTAGTGCACTACTTTTGACCAGGACCTATAGGGCTCTGGTTAGAAGTAGTGCAATATATAGGGAATCGGGCGCCATTTGGGACACCACCCAGCTAGGGATTGGACTCAGGCACTCATTCTCGCTTCCTGAAATATTCAGGAGCTATCTCCTCCCTCACATTCCATCACACAACTTTGCTACACTCCTACCTGAGTGAGAGTGGTGTGAAAACAGCCATCTAGTGCACATCTAGTGCACATTTGTGATACACTTTTTCTCTCTCTCTCTTGCTCTCACTCTCTCCTCTCTCTCCTCTCTCTCTCCCACAAACTCGTCCTGAAGTGCACACACTCTGCTCCTGTCTCCTCTCACATCCTTTCACCTGTCATCCATACTCTCTTCACTGCCTCTCACAGAGGCTTTTAACTCTCATCTCCTAACCCACACTCACACACACACACAGACTCCATCCTCCATCCCGGCCATGCCATTTCCCCTTGGTGGGCTTGCCTTGCCTTGCTCTTACAGCAGGGCAAAGCAAGGGGATGTCAGTGAACACATGTATCTATGGGGGCATGTAGAGGAGATGCACTCACTTTCGGGAATGAGGAGTGAAAGGCCCTGGATGTATGTCTGCAGAGAGAGTGTTGTTATTCTGCTACAAGGAGCCCATTAGATGTTGGAGTTGAGTACTAGTTTCTGCTCTCCATGCCCCTTTTCTCTTCTTCTACTTCTTCATCTTCAACTGAATTTCCTAGTCGATTTAAATAGCCTGATTTCTCTAATAGGTCTACTTCAGGTGGTAAGTATTACTAGTGACTCCATAGGCGTATAATTGCATATACTTTATGTTTCTCTATATAGTCAAGTACATGGCTGGTAAAAAAAGTGGCCTTTTATTAAACGGCCTCCTCAGGTAGCTTCAGTGAGAGTCACAAAAACTCAGGTTAAAACATTTCCTCACCTATTTCTCTCTGACTCAAGCAGAGACAGACAGGGGAGCTACAGATAAAGATAATTCCAATTGACTGTGTTATTTTGTTGCCCTAGTTTTTCCCTGCGTCATTTCCCACCCACTCACACATAAAACTCTCGCTGTTTTGCTGTTTCTCTCTCTCACTCATTCATTCCTAACCCACTGTAAAAAATACAGACCTACTTATCCACATTTATATACTATACTCTCTCTTTTGTTTATCCATCCAGGTCTTAAATACTGAATAATCTTGCTTTTTCAGCCCCCTCTCCTTGTGGATTATGTCGGTGGTCATGAATGAATGTGGGGGATATTTAAATCTCTCTGTTTTTTTTTCTTCTTCAGTAGATTAATCCATTGACTTTCATCTCCAGCGACATCAGCTGAGCTCCTTCCCGAAAGGAGAAGAGAGACTGTGCTTTTTTTTCTCCCACTGAGCTCGAGGCTGCTTTATTCTCCGCAAACAAGGATGATGGGGATAGGAATGTGCTTACGCCTTCTCCTTTCCATGTGGCTCAGCGATTAGGAAGGCATCATAATGGTATAGAGTAACGAGCAGATTGCACACATTCTGTCAGGCCATCATTCAGTGACCATGTGCAAGCTTCATAGTCACTCGGAGACCACGATGGCTGTTTTGACATGCAGGCTGTACATGTTTAGTCAGGACGTGTGTGTTTTTTCATGTGAACATGTGCTAGCTTCATTGTCACTCGGACTACACGCGTGTTGTCCTCATTCCGTTATTCCTCTATTCAAATAGAACACTACTCTCTTCCCCTCATTCCTCTCCTCTTTTATCTCTCAAACCATACGTCTTAATCTTCACATTAGCCATTAATCATTTGCTGATCAAAGTGTAAGGAAAAGAGCCAGAGGAGACACTTGGACTCTGTCAAAGAGCCTTGGACTTGGTTGACTTGTTATAACCCTTTATAGACTATGTACTAATTAAGGGCCCTAAAGCTCGTAACTATTCAGACCCTCGTTCTTTTGAGAGTTTGCATAAAAGAATGTAAAAGTCCTTTCAATATGTTTTATTGTGTATTTTTCCGTGTTATGTAAGTTCCATTACCGGTCTGGGATTTTCCCATGTTTGCCAGAGGGTTTCAGACTGATACGCCATTGAGAGATGAGGAAAGTATAGCCTGAAATCCTGTTTTCCCTATAGACAGGATAGAATCAACTGCAGTGTTATGTAAGCAAAGTACAGTTTGAGTAACTGCCTTGTGACAAACCCTAAGGGTGTGACATATCAACAAACAGGGTCTTTAAGGACAGTTGTTATGAACCAAGAGTTCATAGGGAGACATAGAAGGTTATACAGGTTAATAGAGGGTCATAGAGGTGAGCATTGATGGACAAACAATAACTGAGACTTCGTCCTTCATAGACAATTACATGACATTAGACAGCCTGTCACGCCTTGGTCATTGTATTTTGTGTTTTCGTTATATATTTGGTTAGGCCAGGGTGTGACATGGGTTTATGTATTGTATTTTCGTATTGGGTTTTGTAGTATTTGGGATTGCGGCTGAGTAGGGGTGTTGTATAGGCTTGGCTGCCTGAGGCGGTTCCTCAATCAGAGTCAGGTGATTCTCGTTGTCTCTGATTGGGAACCGTATTTAGGTAGCCTGGTTTTCACTTTGTATTTCGTGGGTGATTGTTCCTGTCTCTGTGTTAGTGTTCACCAGACAGACTCGGTCACTTTTGGATTTTAGTTTTTTTCTTGTATTGGAGATGGTGCTAAATACATCATCACGGTCGGTCCCTGGGATTGGGCTGGCTAACACGATTTGTTTTGCTTGGAAGGAAAAGGAGTTGCAGCCTTTAGGACGAGAATCTTTTGGAAGGATAATATTGATGGGGATTCTAAAGCTGACGGTGAAGGACGTGTTTTGTTTCCAAGGCAACTCGTTGGAGGGAGCATACGACGTCGCGCTATATACGGAAGAAAACACGATGATATCCTGAGAAGGGCAAGAGCAGTGGGAGGTGAGAGGCCGATGTGCCACTACGAAATATCAAGTCTGGCGAAGAATAACTTTAGGGTTGTAACTGTTAACATTTACAACCCTTACGTTAAGGATGAAGAGGTGAGGGCTTTTCTGGGGAGATAAATAGATAACGTTTCCTCAGCTAGGCACCTCAAAGACTCCCTTGGGTTTTGGAATGGGAGGAGAGGTTTCCAGGCCCTCCTCAGGGAGGACCCAAAGGGACATGGTGGCTACCTCCATCCTCCTGCTATGTTCTCCCTTGGGGCTGACAGGGGGACATTGTTTTATGCACGTCAGCCCCCATTTTGCAGGCGCTGTATGGCCTACGGTCACATTTTCGCCTCGTGTATCATGAGAAAATGCAGATTTTGTGGATCTGAGGATCACGAGGCGAGGGATTGTGACAAGCCTAAGACATGCCATGGGTGTGGCTCGTCAGCACACCTGTGGCGGGGTGCCCGGCCCGTCAGAGGTCATATGCGTCTGCGGCTGGGGGGGGAGCAGGAGCGGGGGATGGGGGAAGAAGAGGAGAGGAAGGAAACACGCCTCATGACAAGAATACATGTCCAGAGGGGAAGGCCACAAGGAAGGAAGAGGAGCAAGAAGCGACGGATGGAAGAGAGAAGGAAACGGAAGGCACGGGAGTAGGAGAACCAGGAAAAGCGGTGGAAGAAGGCAACCGAGTGGAGGAACATGAGAGAGAAGAAAGCGAGGGAGGAGTGGTGGAGAAGAAGACGGTGGAAGAGCAAGTGGACTGGGGGGAAAGTGACATGGTGGAAGAGATGAGGGGTATGGTGGAGGAGCTGGCGGGGGGGTGGTATCTCTCCACTGCCGCCATCATCAAAGAAGAGAATGAAGAGGAGGGTGCGATTGGCCGACAGTGAGGGGGAGGGGATGGCCAAGAGAGTGATGGGGGTGGGAGAAACCTCTGGGTTGCTGCTGGTTTCCCAAGACTCTCAACTTCATTTGGGTGGGGACACACCTAACAAGACTCAGGACTGGGTACAGGAGGAGGTGGGGAGTTTTTGTTTGGGGACTCAGCCTCCCCAATTTTTTTCCAAACCAGCTGCAACACTGGGGAGGGTGGAGGATTGTGGGGGTAAACCCTGGGTGCAGGGCACCCCGAAGCCAAACACTATTCCTGCATCCTGGGATGGTGTGATGGAGGAAGAGGGGGGATGTCGGGATTACGGATGGTGTTCTCACCGGTAGATATGGAGCAGGGGAGCATCGGGTGAGTCTCCTGTTTTTTTTTTCTGTCTGAGTTTAGAATTTGAGTGTATTACATGTTTTATTTTTTTCATGGAGTCTAATTTTACTTTTGTTAGTTTAAATGTAAGGGGTTTAAGAAATATTGTTAAGAGGAGGGCGGTTTTAGTTATTTGGAGGGTGTGGGGTTTGATTTTTGTTTTTTACAGGAGGTTCACCTGAGGGATGGAGGGGATGTTAGTAGATTTAAGAGGGAGTGGGACAAGGGGGAGTCGGTTTGGGGTGTAGGGGGGTGCACTCATCGGGGTAGGGATTTTGTGTGGGCACAGGGAGGTAAAAGTGGAGGATTCTTTTGTGGTAATGCAGGGGAGGGTTATAGGGGTGGATGTCACGATAAGGGATTGTAAATTTAGATTAGTGGTGGTGTATGGGCCACAGGTGGTGGCAGACAGGAAGGAGATGGTGGACTGTCTGACGCCCCTGTGTGTCACAAATAGGAAATTAGTGATAGGGGGGATTTTAATACAGATTTAGGAAGAGGGGGATAACAGTGCAGGCGCCATTGCTAGGCTAATGGCTTGCCATGGTCTGGTAGATGGTGGTATGCACACTACTCCGAAAATGGACGGTCCTACATGGCGTAACTCCAGGGGGGTTGAGCGGAGGCTCGATTATATTTTTGTACCCAGGTCTTTGGGAAAGTTGTCTGGGCGGCTGTTGCCTGTTTTCTTTTCGGATCACGACGGGGTGCTCCTGCAGGTGGGGTCGCCAGTCTGCCTCTTTGGTAAGGGGTACTGGAAGCTAGATCGGGATGTGCTGGAGGAGCAGGCTTTTGTTGACGGGTTTTATGTTTTCTTTAGGAGGCTTGAGGGTCTCCGGTCCATGTGCGAGGGGGTGTTAGAGTGGTGGGAATTAGTTAAGGTGAGGATTAGGGCTTTTATAATAGGGTATTGCAAGAGGAAAAAAAGGGAGGAGAGGAGGGAGGTGGATTGTATCCAAAGGTTAATTGAACTCGAATACGAGGCAGGCAACCTCGGCAGGTCGTTTGACTGGGAGAGATCCTCAACCCTAAAGGCGCAGCTCAGGGAGTTGCAGGAGCGGAAGTCTCGAGCTTTCCTGGAGCCTGCGCATAGCGGCTTTCTAGAACATAATGAGACTTGTTCTGCTATGTTCTTTAAGTTGGTTAGGGCAAGACAGAGTAGGAAGGTAATGCATGGTGTTAGGGAAGAAAATGGTAGTATAGTTAGAGAACCAGAGGATATGGTCAGGGTGACAACTGATCATTTCCAAGGTTTATTTAAGGAAAGGGAAATAGATGTAGAGCAGGGAAATGTGTTTTTAGAACACTTGTCCAGGCGGTTGCCGGAGGACATTAGAGAAGTGATGGAGGCCCAGATTTCACTAGAAGAGGTTGAGAGCGCTCTTAGGAGGATGGGAAAAGGGAAGGTGCCTGGGATGGATGGGCTGCCGGCTGAGTTTTATCTCAAGTTTTGGGGTATACTTGGACCAGTGGTCCTCGAAGTCTTGAAGGACATCCTTGAGACGGGGGTCCCAGGGGAAATCAATGGCTGTTGGTGTGCTGTCACTTTTATATAAGAAGGGGGAAGTAACTGACCTTGGCAACTGGCGGCCGTTGACCATGCTGTGTGTAGATTACAAGCTACTTGCAAAGGTTTTAGCAGACCGGTTGCGCACAGCCCTTCCCTACGTCGTTCATGAGGATCAGACGTGCGGGGTAGAGGGCCGCTCTATTAGATGGAACCTACAGTTAATCAGGGACTCCATCGCTTGGGTTGAAGATAGAGGACTGCCTTTTATGGTAGCAGCGCTAGATCAAGCGAAAGCCTTTGATCGCGTGAATAGATCCTTTTATTCAGAGTGTTAGGTCGATTAGGATTTGGGGAGAAGTTTATAGGATGGATTCGTACATTATATGTCGGAGCGGGGTGCCGAGTTAGTGTAAATAGTCACTTGGGTGACGTTTTGACCTCTCGTCTGGGGTCAGGCAGGGTGCCCACTCTCGGCTCTCCTCTTCGTTCTGTACATGGAGCCTCTGGGGGCTGCCATTAGGGCAGACACAGGGGTGGAAGGTCTGCTGATCCCTGGAAGTGGTGGACTGCGTGTTAAGATGACGCAGTACGCCGACGACACTTCCTTGTTGTTGTGCAAGGACTCGTGCCTGACAAGGTCCCTTGCCATCTTTGGGGATTTCACTCGAGCGTCGGGAGCAGTTCTGTTCCATGCAAAGTCTTCCGTCAAGTTTTTCGGAAGATGGCACGGTAGAACGGATGTGCCTGGGGGGTTATCTCTCTGTGAGGGGGCCCTGAGGATTCTCGGGGTCCATTTTGAGACCTCCGGCTCAGCGACGCTAAACTGGAACATGCGTATTGCAGTGGTACAAAGGAAGCTAGCAATGTGGAAAGCTAGGTATTTGTCTTTTATGTGCAAAGTCCTGGTCCTAAAGGTGGATGTGTTGCCGTCGCTTTTGTATTTGGCATACATCTACCCATTGCCGGCTTGTCTGAGAAGTGAAGCTTGTGTTTCAGTTTATGTGGAGTGGCAGGTATGAGTGGGTCGCCAGGGCACGCATGATCTGTCCCATCGGGGAGGGAGGTAGGGGGGTACCACATTTCCCCCTCAAGCTGGACACAATTTTTGTTTCTTTCTTGTTAACGGAGCTTGCTCAGCCAGTGATACACCCGTCCGGTTACCTTCTGCGGGTATTTTTCTTGTATCAGGCGAGAAGCATAATGGTGTGGTCTAACACGGGTCCTCGGGCGGAACAGCTGCTGTGGCACTTTGGTCATGCGGCCAAGTGGCTGCGTGCGCACCCAGAGGTTGAAGTTGCCCGAGTAGGTTTAGATCATAGGCACCTGTACAAGGCGGTCAGAAAGGCAGAGAGTCCAGGGCCTGTAGTAGGCATCTCGGAAGTGGTCTGGGAGGGAGTGCAGGTGAGGGGTCTGGACAACAGGCTCAAGGACCTGAATTGGTTGAGCCTTCATAAGTGTTTGCCGGTACGTTCCATCTTGTACCAGTATAGTTTAGTGCAATCCTCTTGTGGCAGGGAGGAGACTGTGCGCCATGTCTTTTGGGACTGTGCCTTTGCTGGAGTAGTATGGGCTAGGGCACGGGTGTTGTTAGGTTTGGTAAAGGGGGATTTTGTATTGACGTGGGCCAGGTTAGAGAGGGGTGTAGGGAGAGCGAGAGGGACGGATAGGGACAGGTTTCGGCTCTGGCTTCTCATTAGTCTCTTTAAACGGGGGCTGTGGGAAGCAAGGCTGAACATGGAGAAGACAGTGAGAGATTGGGGGGTGGAAGGGATAGTGAGGAGAGTGGAAGGAGATTTGAGGGGGAGGATGAAGAGGGAGGAGAGGAAGTGGGGGCAGCATGCTGCTCGGGAGAGGTGGAAGGGGGGGTTTAGGGCTGGGTGTCATTTAGATTTGTAAGAGGATAGATTAGGGACAGGGAGATAGGGGAAGGTATTTTGTTGGGTGATGGGGAGGGAAGATGCTCCCCTGAGGTTTTGTTTGGGATTTATGTTTAGTTTAATTTAATTAGTTTAATTAAAAATACCATTATTTGAGTATGTATGTAAATTATGAGTTGTAAAGAATGAATGGTATTGATGATAATAAATTATTTTTTATAAAAAAAAAACAGACTGTATAGGTTTTTCACGTTCCGTTTGTTGTTTTTGTTATTTCATGTATCGTCATTTGTTCTATTAAAAACATGAGTAACCAACACGCTGCATTTCGGTCCGACTCTCTTTCGACAAACGAAGAACGCCGTTACAGAATCACCCACCACACACGGACCGAGCAGCGTGTTAACAGGCAGGAGCTACACGAGAGGCAACAGAAGCAGCTTCAGTGGGAGAGGCTACACCATTTGGAGAATTGGACATGGGAGGAGGAACTGGACGGAAAAGGACCCTGGGCTCAGCCTGGTGAATATCGCCGCCCCAAGGAGGAACTAGAAGCAACTAAAGCGGAGAGGCGCTGGTATGAGGAGGCAGCACGGCGACGTGGATGGAAGCCCGGGAATCAGCCCCAAAAATGTCTTGGGGGGAGTATGGGGGGAGTATGGCTACGCCAGGTAGGACACCTGCGCAAACTCCCTGTGCTTACCGGGGGGCTAGAGAGACCGGGCAGGCACCGTGTTATGCAGTGGTGCGCACGGTGTCCCCAGTGCGGGTGCATAGCCCGGTGCGGTATATTTCAGCTCCGCGTATCGGCCGGGCTAGATTGAGCGTCGAGCCAAATGCCATGAAGCCGGCTCTACGCATCTGGTCCCCAGTGCATCTCCTTGGGCCGGCTTACATGGCACCAGCCTTGCGCTCGGTGTCTCCGGTTCGCCTACATAGCCCAGTGCGGGCTATTCCACCTCGCAGCACTGGCAGGGCAACCGAGCGTATTCAACCAGGTAAGATTGGGCAGGCTCGGTGCTCAAGAGCTCCAGTGCGCCTGCACGGTCCGGTCTATCCAGTACCACCTCCACACCCCAGCCCTCCGGTAGCAGCTCCCCGCTCTAGGCTTCCTGTGCATGTCCTCGGCCCAATACCACCAGTGCCAGCACCACGCATCAGGCCTACAGTGCGCCTCGCCTCTCCTGCCCTGTCGGAGCCTTTCTCCTCTCCAGCGCTGCCGGAGCCTCCTGCCTGTTTGGAGCAGCCAGAGCTGCTAGTCTGCATGGAGCAGCTAGAGCTGCCAGTCTGCAAGGAGCTGCCAGTCTGCATGGAGCTGCCAGTCTGCATGGAGCTGCCAGTCTGCAAGGATCTGCCAGACAGCCAGACTCTTCCAGATCTGCCAGTCAGCCAGACTCTTCCAGATCTGCCAGTCAGCCAGACTCTTCCAGATCTGCCAGTCAGCCAGACTCTTCCAGATCTGCCAGTCAGCCAGACTTCCAGATCTGCCAGTCAGCCAGATTCTTCCAGATCTGCCAGTCAGCCAGACTCTTCCAGATCTGCCAGTCAGCCAGACTCTTCCAGATCTGCCAGTCAGCCAGACTCTTCCAGATCTGCTATTCAGCCAGACTCTTCCAGATCTGCCAGTCAGCCAGACACTTCCAGATCTGCCAGTCAGCCAGACTCTTCCAGATCTGCCAGTCAGCCAGACTCTTCCAGATCTTCCAGTCAGCCAGACTCTTCCAGATCTGCCAGTCAACCAGACTCTTCCAGATCTGCCAGTCAACCAGACTCTTCCAGATCTGCTATTCAGCCAGACTCTTCCAGATCTGCCAGTCAACCAGACTCTTCCAGATCTGCTATTCAGCCAGACTCTTCCAGATCTGCCAGTCAACCAGACTCTTCCAGATCTGCTAGTCAACCAGACTCTTCCAGATCCGCCAGTCAGCCAGGATCTGCCGGATTCAACTGCCTGGCTGGGCTTCCTCTCAGTACTGGGCTTCCTCTCAGTACTGGGCTTCCTCTCAGTACTGGGCTTCCTCTCAGTACTGGGCTGCCCCTCAATCCCGAGCTGCCCCTCAGTCCCGAGCTGCCCCTCAGTCCCGAGCTGCTCCTCAGTTCAGTGGGGTTCTGGGTGAGGACTATTCGGCCATGGTCGGCGGCGAGGGTGGATCATCCCAGGAAGCGAAGGGGAGGAACTATGACATTTATGGAGTGGGGTCCACGTCCCGAGCCGGAACCGCCACCATGGACAGACGCCCACCCGGACCCTCCCTATGGTTTTGAGGTGCGTCCGGGAGTCCGCACCTTAGGGGGGGGTTCTGTCACGCCTTGGTCATTGTATTTTGTGTTTTCGTTATATATTTGGTTAGGCCAGGGTGTGACATGGGTTTATGTATTGTATTTTCGTATTGGGGTTTGTAGTATTTGGGATTGCGGCTGAGTAGGGGTGTTGTATAGGCTTGGCTGCCTGAGGCGGTTCTCAATCAGAGTCAGGTGATTCTCGTTGTCTCTGATTGGGAGCCGTATTTAGGTAGCCTGGTTTTCACTTTGTATTTCGTGGGTGATTGTTCCTGTCTCTGTGTTAGTGTTCACCAGACAGGCTGTATAGGTTTTTCACGTTCCGTTTGTTGTTTTTGTTATTTCATGTATCGTCATTTGTTCTATTAAAAACATGAGTAACCAACAAGCTGCATTTCGGTCCGACTTTCTTTCGACAAACGAAGAACGCCGTTACACAGCCATTTGATGAAGCATGTTTCGAAGGGGGACCAAAGCATGCTATAATTATATTCCAAAACACTTTTACGAGTTTTCACATAGTAAACAAGCTGTAACAACTCAAGTCTAAAAGAAGGAGTATGATCTATGGCCAGTTCTCTGTCGAATTCCCCACAACAGCTCAACAGATTATAGAGAAGAGAGGGAGAGGGGAGGGGGGGACTTAATAGCATCTGTCTGTGGAGGCTCAGTCAGACTGAATCCAAACCCTGGCTGTCTCTCTCTGGAGTGTGGGTTAACACAAGAGAAGAAAGACCACTTTTATGTGGAGCTACTTACTGTCTGCTTTGACAGCCACGGTAGGTTACATATGCAAGAGAAGTGAGGAAAGACTGTTGAAGTGAGGAAAGACAAAGACTCTCATGGCTTTCTGATGAAGACTGATCTTGCCCATGCACTTCAGAGCATACTATGGCATAACAGTGTTCCACGTGCAGAAACAAAAAATTCACTAGAGAGGTCACAGTCATGTTTATTTGTTTTATTTTGATTTAAGTAGGCAAGTCAGTTAAGAACAAATTCTTATTTTACAATGACGGCCTACCACGGCCAACCCCTCCCCTAACCCAGAAGACTCTGGGCCAATTGTGTGCCGCCCTATGGGACTTCCAATCATGGTCGATTGTGATACAGCCCGGGATCGAACCAGGGTCTGTTGAACATCACAGTAGGCTCTGGTGGCAATCACTCTGATTAATATTCTCATCTATAATTCTGTGGAAGACAAGATGAATCAGAGTTCATCTCGCTGCTGGTGTATTTCTCGTTTCTCTGTTGATCCTCTCTGAGAAGCAGCAGTTGTGGGAAGTTTAGTTTGCTGGGGAGATGGAGTAGCGTTGTTTGTGTCAGAGAGAGAGACAGAGAGAGAGTGCAAGAGAGAGAGAGAGCGAGACATGCTATCCGGAGCTATAAAAATGTCTCATTATCATTTTAATTATTAGCGCAGCAGAGACAGAGATGGGAATGGAGACGGAGACGATCCTTCACAGAGCCTTTAATTAGGTGGTAGTGGTGAAGGCTGCAAATCCTCTTCTCAGAGGCAGCAAATAAAGACGGGAGACGGGAGACGGGAGAGCGAGAAAAACAAGCTAAAAGGTGACAGAAGAACCAGGGATGAAGTCCACATGATCTCAAAGTCAATGTGTACTCTTCTCTGTTGTGACAGTTCTGTCTTGTGATGTATCAGATATACAATTGCACATGCTGTACAGACCTGACCCAACAAGTATCTTAGCATGAGTTCTATTGTCAGATTTATCGTCCATGCCGCAGGGGTGTCAAAATCAATTCCAGGAAGGCTGGTATGCTGGTTTTTATTATTTACTTTCAATTTGGGTCCAATTAAGACCTACACAACCTGGTGAGGGGAGTTCCTAATTAATCAATTACCTTAGTTGATCAGTCACATACAAGGAAGGAGCAAAAACCAGCAGACACACAGCCCTTGAGTTTGACATGTGTTCTAGGCCAATGGCATCTGGTTGAAATGTGCTGATAGCACATGTTGGTTATCTCCCTGTTTTTTTAGTATGGCCCCTTTAGCCATATGTGACTGGTGCATTTTAGAGGTTTTAGTTATGCAGGATCTGCCGTTTACAGAAAACGGAGACAAGAGAGACCTCGTTTGAGTACCAAATGGCCCCCTTATTCCCTATATAGTGAGGCCGTGCCCCATTGGGCTCTGGACAAAAGTGGGAATAGGGTGCCATATGGGACTCAGTCCTCTGCAGCTGTTATTCTCTGACATCTAGGTATTCCCTGGTTAGTGTCAGTTCAGGTTATCATTTTCCTATGTAGCCATTACATTTAAACAGTATGAGCAGCACCAAGGACTAATAGCATAAGGCAACATTTGTGAATCTGACTCAAACTGATGCCATGCGGCCCCAAGACACTCATTTTGTGCACACACGTATCGTGATATGCATAGTAGTTTCTGATCTTCGATTCACTGCCATAAATTCACCCATCAATCTTGCTGCATATGGGAGTGAATGCCGCAAGTGTCCCGAGGAGAGGAGAGTCTCCTAACTCTCCTTCACGAGATGCCATCAATCTTACTCACAGCACAGGCATTACTAAGTCATTTCAGGACCCATTCTGTAAAGGGCAGGCTGAGTTAAATAAGGTCAGAAAGAGAGAGAGAGATCCGTTGTCAACACTTTCTCTCTCCCACCCCCCAACGGTCCTGTCACGTCATGAGTGTTTTTGATATGATCAGAGGATTGTTTGGGATTGGGTCGATTTTTCCCTGAGCTCAGATGAAATCATCCAGAAAAACTCTAATTCACCCTCCTAGTTTGTTTTATGCTCAATGAGTTACAGAACACGGTAGTAGAGTATCATAATTGCTTTTGTGTACAAGATATGTGGTCCAAATGGTATCCAATATCAAGGCACAAGGCGAGACCCAAATGCAGACACAGGAGGCAGATGGTTGGAGTATTACAATGTTTATTAATCCAAAGGGGTAGGCAAGAGAATGGTCGTGGACAGATCAAAACTAGATCAGCGTCCAGGAGGTACAGAGTGGCAGAGAGGCTCGTGGTCAAGGCATGCAGAATGGTCAGGCAGGCAGGTACAAAGTCCAGAAACAGGTAAGGGACAAAACCAGGAGGACTAGAAAAAGGAGAATGCAAAAAGCAGTAGAAAGGGAAAAACACTGGTTGACTTGGAAACATAAAAGACAAACTGGCACAGAGAGACAGGAAACACAGGGATAAATACAGTGGGGAAAACAAGTGACACCTGGAGGGGGTGGAGACAACAATGAGGACAGGTGAAACTGATCAGGGTGTGACAATCCAATATCTGTCTCGGTCAGCTGTTGGGTGAGTGTATTGTAAATGGAATGGGCCAGAGGAAAGCCTTCGCTCAGAACGTCCCCCGGTCATGAAAGTTCATACCCTAAAAAGCTCTCTTTATCTCCTCTAACAGATATCATGTTTAGAGGCAGGTGGATCAGACTTCGCAACGAGAGCAGGAAGGCGTCAGTACAATGCCCCCTCTCAGTGTTCCCAGCATTAACTAGTCATTTTGGCAGGAATGTGAGACGGGAGCGCAGAGCAGAGCTACCTCCTTGGCTCCCTGTCAACAGTAGGATAGACCAATCCCACCACACACACACACACACACACACACACACACACACACACACACACACACACACACACACACACACACACACACACACACACACACACACACACACACACACACACACACACACACACACACACACACACACACACACACACGCCAGGTGGAGCCTGGTGAAAGCACTGTCTGTTCTGTACTCTCCAGAGGAATTCACTGCATGGGTAAAAGAGATAAAAAGAGATACCCTGTGATCCTACAGCGGGTTACTGGGCTTTGTACTTCATCAAAGGGGTATACCACAAAGCAGGATAAATGAGGAATAATCAGGAATAACTATAGATGTTCTGGTTCATTATTAATTAAGAAAGCTAAGCTTAGATATGTTGTTGAGTCAATTAGACCATGCCCATTTCAAGCTTATTGTTCTAAAAAATACTAAGTTATTTCAGGATATTTAGTTAACTGGCTCATTCATTGATCCTGCAGTGGTGTATACCCCACCGGTTGTTTCACTTCATCCACCGCAGACATATTGTAATATTGCAATGATCTGACACTTGAGGTAGTTATACCTCAGGTGTTTAAGTATTCAACTCTTCCCAGTTTAGACAATACATTGTTTGAGCTGTTTTGGTTCTGCACACTCTAAGGAATGGTTGAGCTTATCTCTTTAATATTTTATTTTACATAATGATAGAGCAGTTTGTTCATCTCGGTCTCGGTCAGCTGTTGGGTGAGCGCATTGTAAATGGAATGGGCCGGAGGAAGGCTTTCTCTCAGAACGTCCCCGGACATGAAAGTTCATATCATAGACCTAGATCCATGCCCACCATAATACAACAGCACTTGCAAAAGCTCTCTACTGTCACAAGTGTAGAGAGGAGTAGGCAGGAAGCAGTCGCAGGTTTATAACTACTGCATTTATTAAAGCACTGTATGTAGTTATTATATATACACTGCTCAAAAACATAAAGGAAACACTTAAACAACACAATGTAACTCCAAGTCAATCACACTTCTGTGAAATCAAACTGTCCACTGAGGAGCAACACTGATTGCCAATAAATTTCACATGCTGTTGTGCAAATGGAATAGACAACAGGTGGAAATTATAGGCTATTAGCAAGACACCCCCAATAAAGGAGTGGTTCTGCAGGTGGTAACCACAGACCACTTCTCAGTTCCTATGCTTCCTGGCTGATGTTTTGGTGACTTTTGAATGCTGGCGGTGCTTTCACTCTAGTGGTAGCATGAGATGGAGTCTACAACCCACACAAGTGTCTCAGGTAGTGCAGCTCATCCAGGATGGCACATCAATGCGAGCTTTGGCAAGAAGGTTTGCTGTGTCTGTCAGCGTAGTGTCCAGAGCATGGAGGTGCTACCAGGAAACAGGCCAGTACATCAGAAGACGTGGAGGAGGCCGTAGGAGGGCAACAATCCAGCAGCAGGACCGCTACCTCCGCCTTTGTGCAAGGAGGAGCACTGCCAGAGCCCTGCAAAATTACCTCCAGCAGGCCACAAATGTGCATGTGTCTGCTCAAACGGTCAGAAACAGACTCCATGAGGGTGGTATGAGAGCCTGACGTCCACAGGTGGGGGTTGTGCTTACAGCCCAACACCGTGCAGGACGTTTGGTATTTGCCAGAGAACACCAAGATTGTCAAATTCGCCACTGGCGCCCTGTGCTCTTCACAGATGAAAGCAGGTTCACACTGAGCACATGTGACAGACGTGACAGAGTCTGGAGACGCCGTGGAGAACGTTCTGCTGCCTGCAACATCCTCCAGCATGACCGGTTTGGCGGTGGGTCAGTCATGGTGTGGGGTAGCAGTTCTCTGGGGGGCCGCACAGCCCTCCATGTGCTCGCCAGAGGTATCCTGACTGCCATTAGATACCGAGATGAGATCCTCAGACCCCTTGGACCATGCCTCAGGCCTACCTGGCATGATGACTCCTTGCTGTCCCCAGGCCACCTGGCCGTGCTGCTGCTCCAGTTTCAACTGTTCTGCCTGCGGCTATGGAATCCTGACCTGTTCACCGGACGTGCTACCTGTCCCAGACCTATTATTTGACCATGCTGGTCATTTATGAACATTTGAACATCTTGGCCATGTTCTGTTATAATCTCTGCCCGGCACACCCAGAAGAGGACTGGCCACCCATCATAGCCTGGTTCCTCGCTAGGTTTCTTCCTAGGTTTTAGCCTTTCTAGGGAGTTTTTCCTAGCCAATGTGCTTCAACACCTGCATTGCTTGCTGTTTGGGGTTTTAGGCTGGGTTTCTGTACAGCACTTTGAGATATCAGCTGATGTACGAAGGGCTATATAAATACATTTGATTTGCATGCGAGAGAGAGTAGATGTCCCCCGCGGGAGGGTAGAACCAGGCAGTAGGTCGACATGTGGCATGAGTCTTCGAAAAAGCCACCTGTAGGTCCTGGTATTCCTCCGGGGTAGGGACATCGGTGGCCTGGTCCGGACTTTCCATGGAGGTGGCACAGATAGGCACAGAGAGACACCTCCCCTGACACTCCTGTGACCAACCCAACAACCTCCTTTCTGTCCACGATATCCTGGGGTTATGCAACTGTAACAAGGGAAAACCTAAAATTATGGGGTGTGCAGGAGAGCCAAAGATGAGGAAAGGGATGCGTTCATGGTGGTTGTGAGGGAAATGGGAATCGTGGTCTGGCACACCAGTCCTGCTCCTAGGGGATGGTTGTCTTGGGCATGGACTGGGAGGAATGCGAAATGATAAGGCTACTGACCGGCCTAGGAAATTGCCTGCAGAACCTGAGTCCACTAGGGCAGGACTCAGTGGGGGGCCAGGATAGTCAGGGAAGGTGACAGGAAGGCAGACGGGCTGGGTGGCCAGAGAGGAGCAAGGTACTTCCACAGCTACCTGAGAAGGTGCAGGAGTGTTCCTCGGCCTGTAGCTTCCTCGCCTGGTTCTCTTCTGGGACAGGTGTCCCGGGGGTGGTCCGACTCCCCGCAGTAGGAGCAGAGACCCTGTTGATGGCGGCGTTGACATTCCTCTGGGGAAGGTGCTTCGTGCCCTCCTCCATGGGCTCAGTCTCGTTGGAGGTTCCTAGGGGAGACCCGAATCACCGGGATGGGCGACGACGGGCATGCAGGATATTATCCAGGTGGATTGCTGTGGCGATGAGCTGGTCCAGCCTGAGGTCCTCATCACTATAGCCCGCTGCGGAAAATCGTCAACAGGACCCTGGTCGTTCCAGCCAGTGGACGCAGCCATCGTCCAGAAATCCAGAGTGTACTCAGATGCTGTCCTGGACCCCTGGCGTAGACGGAAGAGACGCTCACCTCCCTCTCAGCCCTACCTCCCTCTCACCTCCCTCTCGACCCTCCCAGTGGTCAAAAATGGCACGGAAGAGCTGGGTGAAGCGGTAATAGGACTGCACTTCTGGACCGTCCATCTCCCAGACGACGTGCGCCCACTCCAGAGCCCGGGCCTTTTAGCCTCGAGATCATCTTGTCCCATCTACCTCCATTACAGAAGACATGGGCAAGGGACTCAGAATTAAGCTATCTTTTTCTCCTCTTACAGATATCATGTTTAGAGGCAGGTGGACTTTGCAAGGAGAGGAGGAAGGTGTCAATACAATACCCCTCTCAGTCTCAGTGGTCCCAGCATTAACTAGTCATTTGGCAAGAATGTAAGATGTGAGCGCAGAGCTAACCCCTCGGCTCCCTGTCAACAGCAGGGGTGATTGTTGAGTTTAGGTCAATCTTTTTTAATATATTTTTTTACATAATGAGAGCAGTTCGTTCCTCAAGAAAGAGTCCCACCCCCTTTAGCCCTCAGAACAACCTGAATTCGTGGGGCATGAACTTCACAAGGTGTCGAAAGCGTTCCATAAGGATGCTGGCCTTTGTTGACCGCATTGCTTCCCACAGTTGTGTCAAGTTGACTGGATGTCCTTTGTGTGGTGGACAAGTCTTGATACACACTGGAAACTGTTGAGCGTGAAAAGCCCAGTAGCGTTGCAGTTCTTGACACACTCAAACCGGTGCACCTGGCACCTACTACCATATCCTGTTCAAAGGCACTTAAAACTTTTGCTTTTCCCATTTACCCTCTGAATGGCACACATACACACACAATCCATGTCTCAATTGTCTGAAGGATTCTTTAAGCTGTCTCCTCCCCTTCATCTACACTGATTGAAGTGGATTTAACCTCTAGTGTCGAGCAATCCCGTATCCGGGAGCGTAATCATAGCCTCAAGCTCATTAGCATAACGCAACGTTAACTATTCATGAAAATTGCAAATGAAATGAAATAAATATATTGGCTCACAAGCTTAGCCGTTTGTTAACACACTGTCATCTCAGATTTTCAAACTATGCTTTTCAACCATAGCTACACAAGCATTTGTGTAAGAGTATTGATAGCTAGCATAGCATTAAGCCTAGCATTCAGCAGGCGATATTTTCACAAAAACAAGAAAAGCATTCAAATAAAGTAATTTACCTTTGAAGAACTTCAGATGTTTTCAATGAGGAGACTCAGTTAGATAGAAAATGTTCAGTTTTTCCAAAAAGATTATTTGTGTAGGAGAAATCGTTCCGTTTTGTTCATCACAAAAAAAAAATTCAGTCATTACAACGCCAAACTTTTTTCCAAATTAACTCCATAATTTCGACAGAAACATGGCAAACGTTGTTTAGAATCAATCCTCAAGGTGTTTTTCACATATCTATTCGATGATAAATCATTCGTAGCAGTTGCCTTTCTCTTCTGAACCAAATGGAAAAGTGGACGCAGCTGGAGATTGCGCAATAATTTCGACGGAGGACACCAAGCGGACACCTGGTAAATGTAGTCTCTTATGGTCAATCTTCCAATGATATGCCTACAAATACGTCACAATGCTGCAGACACCTTGGGGAAACAACAGAAAGTGTAGGCTCATTCCTGGCGCATTCACAGCCATATAAGGAGACATTGGAACACAGCGCATTCAAAATCTGGAGCATTTCCTGTATGAAATTTAATCTTGGTTTTGCCTGTAGCATTAGTTCTGTGGCACTCACAGACAATATCTTTGCAGTTTTGGAAACATAAGAGTGTTTTCTGTCCAAAGCTGTCAATTATATGCATAGTCGAGCATCTTTTCGTGACAAAATATCTTGTTTAAAACGGGAACGTTTTTTTATCAAAAAATTAAAAGAGCGCCCCCTATATCGAAGAAGTTAACAAGTGACCTCAATAATGGATCATAGCTTTCACCTGGATTCACCTGGTCAGTCTGTCATGGAAAGAGCAGGTGTTCCTAATGTTTTGTACGCTCATTGTAATGCACTGTCTGGTCCATAAATATTTGGACAGTGACACATTTTGCTCTGTACGCCACCACAATGGATTTGAAAGGAAACTATCAAGATGTACTTTAAGTGTAGACTTTAATCTTTCATTTAAGGGTTTTGTCAAAATTATTGTAGAAACCGTGTAGGAATTACAACTATTTTTTATACATTTTAGGGGCTCAAAAGTAATTGGATAAACTAACACAATCATAACATTGTGAGTTTTTAATACTTGGTTGCAAATCCTTTGCAATCAATGACTGCCTGAAGTATGGAATCCATAGACATCACCAGATGCTGGGTGTGTTTCCTGGTGATGCTCTGCCAGGCCTTTACTGCTGCTGTCTTCAGTTCCTGCATGTTCTTGGGGCATTTTGCCTTCAGCAAGTTAAATGCATGCTCAATTGGATTCAGGTCAGGTGATTTTAGCCATTGCAGAACATTTCACTTCTTTGCCTTAACAAAGTATTGGATTGCTTTCGCAGTATGCTTCAGGACATTGTCCATCTGCACTATGAAGCACCTTCCAATGAGTTCTGAAGCATTTTGCTGAATCTAAGCAGATAATATAGCCCTAAACTCTTCAGAATTCCTCCTGCTGCTTTTGTCAGCAGTCACCGCATCAACAAATCCAAGGGAACCAGTTCCATTGGTAGCCATACATGCCCACCCCATAACATTACCTCCACCATGTTTCACAGATGAGGTGGTATGCTTCGGATGATGAGCAGTTTCTTCCCTTCTCCATACTCTTCTCTTCCCATCATTCTGGTACAAGTTGATCTTTGTCTCATCTGTCTATAGGATGTTGTTCAAGAACTGTACAATCTTTTTTAAATGTTTTTTTGGCTAACTCTAATCTGGACTTCCTGTTTTTGAGGTTTACCAATGGTTTACATCTTGTGGTAAAGTGTCTGTATTTACTCTGGTGAAGTCTTCTCTTGATTGTTGACTTTGACACAGATACACCAATCTCCGGGAGGGTGTTATTGAACTGGCCAGCTGTTGTGAAGGGGTTTTTCTAATTATTCTGTCATCCACCACAGTTGTTTTCGGTTGGTCTCCCGGGCCTTTTGGTGTTCCTGAGCTCACCAGTGTGTTCTTTCTTTTTAAGGAAGTACCAGAATGTTGATTTGGCCAAACCTGATGTTTTTGCTATCTCTCTGATGGGTTTGTTTAGATTTTTCAGTCTAATGATGGCTTGCTTCACTGGCAGTGACAGCTCTTTGGACTTCATATTGAGGGTTATCAGCAACAGATTCCGAATGCAAATGCCACACTTGAAATCAACTCTAGACCTTTTATCTGCTTACTTGTAAATGAACTAATGAGAGAATAACACACACCTGGCTATGGAACAGCTGAGCAGCCATTGTTCAATTACTTTTGATCCCTTTAAAAAGGCGGGTGACCACATATAAATGTGCTGTAATTCCTACACCGTTAACCAGATTTGGATGTAAATACCCTCAAATTAAAGTTTAAAGTCTGCACTTTCAGCTCATATTATTATTATTTGATTTCAATATGCTGTGGTAGACAGCTAAAATAATAACTTGGTCAATGTCCAAATATTTATGGACCTGACTGTATGCCATACTGTAGATGCATTTCTGTCCTCCTCTCTCACATGAAAGGAAGGAAAGAAATCCTTCTACAGGAAGAGCTTAAGATGTGTTTATTACCACTGCTGCGTAGGTGGTAGCCTGTTTCTCTCCCACTCGCTCTCCCTGTCTTTGTCAATTATTTCTGATGTGACACTAAAGGAAGGGATGAATAATGAGGAGCTTTGCACGTATGCTCAACGTAAATCCGATTTGCAGGGATGGAATGTAATAGTCGTTCAAAAAAAGGGCAGCCGTTCATAAGACGACACAGAAACATGAGAAATGTGGAAGTTGGGAGGGAGGCCGGTGATCGTTTTACATCATTGAAATCGAAGACAAGTGGATTGGAAGAGAATAGACACACACAGCAGTAGAAGGATGCCTGAGGGTGCAGCACAATCACCTCTCTGCAGGGACACGGTGAGCAGTAAGTCAATGGAAACGGGGGATCTACAGCGTCAGGTAAACAACAGCTGCTGGGTTTTGCTGCCCAAAGGTAAATTCAATTACAGGTATTCAGCATGCAGAGTGCTGCAGGATGAGAGAGACTGGCATCCCTTCAGAAAATGAATGAACCCCCTGGGTTAGACTAGACACACGCATAGGCATGCATTCACACACACAAACCCACCCCTGTTTGCTGCCACCAAATGCCTTTACGTAGGCAGAAAGGAGTCTGGGATATGCTTCCTCTTCACACCAACACAGTGGGAATGATACTATTACAGCAACCAGCTCTGAGGGTTGAGGTAAGGGAACCGGGAAGAGAGTATAACCACAGCAACCACCATAAGCTCACCATATGCAGAGAGGTGGGATCCAATAATAACTGATTGACTGCAAATCCAGAGTGTATATGTTTGCATATGGGTGCAATGTGGTCTTCGGGCAGTAGGCCTATAAGCTTTTGATTCTCAATGTTCTGTCTGTCTTTTCTGTTGGTCTCCTTCATCCTATTTCTGATCATTCCATTGCGAGACATGAAACAAGTGAGCGCACAGGAGCTTCTATTTTAATAACCATGATTTTTCAAATCTACATAGATTTAATGCTTCCTATATTTCACGGTGGTTGTAATTTAACAGGTGGTATCTTGGGTGCTTTTAATATCACTCTCAGCCATGATTGTTTGTGGATTTTCATTCCCAGGTAAGATTTTAAGGTATGTGTCAAATTCTATGTCTGGCATGCAGTCACAACAACACAATGCCCTGAAGTGTTCTTTGGACAATTCCCTCTTCTGTCTGAAGAAAAACAATACAACATAAAACCAACAGAAAGATAACAGAGCTATGTTAAGTAAAAAAAGCAAAGTACAGTATCTTGAAGATAGTTGACTAGCGTCATACATCAGGGAAGAGCTTTATGACTGTCAATGAAAGACAAAGCGTTATCGTGATGCCTATATTTTCGCAAAAGCTTCACTCTCTTCAAATCAAATCAAATGTTATTTGTCACATACACATGGTTAGCAGATGTTAATGCGAGTGTAGCGAAATGCTTGTGCTTCTAGTTCCGCCAATGCAGTAATAACCAACAAGTAATCTAACTAACAATTCCAAAACTAATGTCTTATACACAAGTGTAAGGGGATAAAGAATATGTACATAAAGATATATGAATGAGTGATGGTATAGAGCAGCATAGGCAAGATACAGTAGATGATATTGAGTACAGTATATACATATGAGATGAGTATGTAAACAAAGTGGCATAGTTAAAGTGGCTAGTGATACATGTATTACATAAAGATGCAGTAGATTATATAGAGTACAGTATATACGTATACAGTGCCTTGCGAAAGTATTCGGCCCCCTTGAACTTTGCGACCATTTGCCACATTTCAGGCTTCAAACATAAAGATATAAAACTGTATTTTTTTGTGAAGAATCAACAACAAGTGGGACACAATCATGAAGTGGAACGACATTTATTGGATATTTCAAACTTTTTTAACAAATCAAAAACTGAAAAATTGGGCGTGCAAAATTATTCAGCCCCCTTAAGTTAATACTTTGTAGCGACACCTTTTGCTGTGATTACAGCTGTAAGTCGCTTGGGGTATGTCTCTATCAGTTTTGCACATCGAGAGACTGAAATCTTTTCCCATTCCTCCTTGCAAAACAGCTCGAGCTCAGTGAGGTTGGATGGAGAGCATTTGTGAACAGCAGTTTTCAGTTCTTTCCACAGATTCTCCATTGGATTCAGGTCTGGACTTTGACTTGGCCATTCTAACACCTGGATATATTTATTTGTGAACCATTCCATTGTAGATTTTGCTTTATGTTTTGGATCATTGTCTTGTTGGAAGACAAATCTCCGTCCCGTGTTGCTTTTACGCCAAACATAACGTTTTGCATTGTTGCCAAAAAGTTCAATTTTGGTTTCATCTGACCAGAGCGCCTTCTTCCACATGTTTGGTGTGTCTCCCAGGTGGCTTGTGGCAAACTTTAAACGACACTTTTTATGGATATCTTTAAGAAATGGCTTTCTTCTTGCCACTCTTCCATAAAGGCCAGATTTGGGCAATATACGACTGATTGTTGTCCTATGGACAGAGTCTCCCACCTCAGCTGTAGATCTCTGCAGTTCATCCAGAGTGATCATGGGCCTCTTGGCTGCATCTCTGATCAGTCTTCTCCTTGTATGAGCTGAAAGTTTAGAGGGACGGCCAGGTCTTGGTAGATTTGCAGTGGTCTGATACCATTTCAATATTGCACAGTGCTCCTTGGGATGTTTAAAGCTTTGGAAATCTTTTTGTATCCAAATCCGGCTTTAAACTTCTTCACAACAGTATCTCGGACCTGCCTGGTGTGTTCCTTGTTCTTCATGATGCTCTCTGCGCTTTTAACGGACCTCTGAGACTATCACAGTGCAGGTGCATTTATACGGAGACTTGATTACACACAGGTGGATTGTATTTATCATCATTAGTCATTTAGGTCAACATTGGATCATTCAGAGAACCTCACTGAACTTCTGGAGAGAGTTTGCTGCACTGAAAGTAAAGGGGCTGAATAATTTTGCACGCCCAATTTTTCAGTTTTTGATTTGTTAAAAAAGTTTGAAATATCCAATAAATGTCGTTCCACTTCTTGATTGTGTCCCACTTGTTGTTGATTCTTCACAAAAAATACAGTTTTATATCTCTATGTTTGAAGCCTGAAATGTGGCAAAAGGTCGCAAAGTTCAAGGGGGTGAATACTTTCGCAAGGCACTGTACATATGAGATTAATAATGTAGGGTATGTAAACATTATATTAGGTAGCATTGTTTAAAGTGGCTAGTGATATATTTTACATCATTTCCCATCAATTCCCATTATTAAAGTGGCTGGAGTTGAGTCAGTGTGTTGGCAGCAGCCACGCAATGTTAGTCTGATGGCCTTGAGATAGAAGCTGTTTTTCAGTCTCTCGGTCCCAGCTTTGATGCACCTGTACTGACCTCGCCTTCTGGATGATAGCGGGGTGCTCGGGTGGTTGTTGTCCTTGATGATCTTTATGGCCTTCCGGTAACATCGGGTGGTGTAGGTGTCCTGGAGGGCAGGTAGTTTGCCCCCGGTGATGCATGTGCAGACCTCACTACCCTCTGGAGAGCCTTACGGTTGTGGGCGGAGCAGTTGCCGTACCAGGCGGTGATACAGCCCGCCAGGATGCTCTCGATTGTGCATCTGTAGAAGTTTGAGAGTGCTTTTGGTGACAATAGTTCATTGCGGCTCATGAACGATACCATGTTGCTGTGGAGGGGTGAAAGCACGTCATTTACATCCTACAAGCTGCATCCTGACTCTAGTAGTGTGAGATGAGACAGTACCCCATAACTATTATCATTAAGCTATTACCTCTCTGGAAAGAGCACTGCACTATGCAGAGTGGTTGGTGGTCCACAATCACAGAAGTGTTTATCAAAACCAACCAACCCCTGCCAAGTAGCTTTCAGTGCCGCCCAGTCTTGACCCCTTCTAATGCGGCTGAGCCTTAAAGCCGTCGAAAGCCCCCGTCTAAAGCCCCTTTAATATGTGTAAACAGACATTTTGGGCTGTAACTCTGAGATGAGGTGAGCTGGAGTATATTTGTTAGGCACCAAAACCGACTGAAACCGGGAGGGACTACCTGAACTTGTCCAATAAGAAACGCTTGTTTTTCGCTTTCCATTGCAAAGCGTTTTGCTACGGCATGCCCTAATGAACACGACCCTGGATAGCTACTGTACCTACTGCAGCTGGAGCCACTCAGACCCTGCAGGCCAGCCCTACCCACAGCTCACAGGACCAGGCTGTGCAAACACCTGCAGCCCCACATCAAACAGCAACACTCATAGGACGGCCCATGAGAAGGACCTGAGAACTGGGAAAGCAACGGGCAACGTCTGGACTTAATTACTAGATCACGCTGATCCTATAGGTCTAATGGGCTTTGCTACCGGTCACCCCTGTTATTCACTTCACACTCTGATCATGTAGCTTCCAGGCTTTCCCAAGATGAGATGTTACTTCTCAAGACCAAAGGCTTGGGTTGTGCAGGTAGAACAAGAGCCACAGCTCTGTAAAGGGCTCTGAGTAGAACTACAGTATGTAGCAGTATGATAGGCACTCCTTCGGTACACAAAAAGCATCGGCCAGAACTGTTGACGACTTTGTATATTCCAAATATGATCCAGGAACAGATTGTCAATGTGAAGGAATTTTGGGTACGTATGGTATATCAAAAGTTGTCTCACATGGAACTGATACTGCATGTACATCTATAGCAGCTGGTTTCTTCTTGAATGCTTTGATACTCTGGACTACCAGGTTTATTGAGTTTCTTTGTAGTTTTGATCTTTTCATGGTATATTAAATCTTCAAAGAAATATCCATGCAGGCTTTCCTCATATTTTTACATCATACACTCCTGAGCTCTTTGAGTAAATCTAGAGAAAAGCCTGTGATTGAGAAATATTTACCACTCTCTCTCTTTCTCTGTCTTGTGTGATCAGGGTCTCAAAGCATTGGTACGTTTTTCTCCATCCTTCTCTCTCTCTCCTCTCTATCTCAGACAGTGTAAGCGGTCTCTTGCCTGCATGTGAGATTACACTGTGTACAGTGCACATCCTCAGGGCACTTCAGTTCTTATTTAACATGCTCGTACACTGGCTGGCTGCTGCCATTAAACTGTTCTCCTCTGATCTAAATTAATTACAAATGGTCCCTGGCAGTGACCGTTTTGCCTCTTGCTACTTTCTCTCACTTTACAATATCTTCATTCCCTTTCTGACTCAATAATTCAGGGTAGAACTTGAATCCTAGACTTCATAACTGAGAATACGAGGGACAGTTTGAGAGAAAGAGCAAGAGAGAGCGAGTAGTAGAGCACTGCCCAAAGACCCTGTGATTGTAAATGCCATGACTGAGGCCTCTGTTTTGCTTCACTGTTCGCACGCTTTGAAAATAAAGTTCATTCTAACAGCCTTCGCCCCAGCTGAAGCTTTCTAAGTTAGATTTGAGCGAGGGCGGGAAAGGGAACTCTCTCTAGCTAGCCACATGCAAGAGCTTTAATTAGTAAGCAATGCAGATCTGAGGTGCCTTCAATTCGATTGAATGTCTCTACGTTGCGCAACGATTTGTGCTGAATGACACGTTTCCCCAAAACGCTCTTGTCCATTCTTGAACAGATTCAAGGTACATTTGCTCCATTCGGTGGGTGTGGCAGGTGTGGCTTGAAACAATGAGTGATGTCTTTAAAGGGCAGCAGCGCATTTTGAACCCCTCAACCCAACACCTCCCTGTTTTTCAACGGGTCACTCAGTACAGCACTGCTTCATTTTCATTTCAATGTTCCACTACCTGTTTGCGTACTGAACGCAGCCCCGATCTGTGTCTCGTTGGATATGCAGCTGTTTCACCCTGGGAGAGAAGCTAAGACCAGACATACATGAATATGTGGTGGAATGGGAAGCATATGGGGATCTGGAAGGAGTGATGAGGTCATGGAAAGAGGAAACAACTATGCCAGGGTGTTGTAACATTTCCGCGACACTGACCCACAAGGGCATGACTACAATACAGGGACCTTGTCACACTATGCCATACACTTGAACAACACTGCCAGCCCGAGAGAAACCGTACATATAGCTTTTAAGTTAGAAAAGTAGATGTTTGAAATGAGGTTGAGAGAGACACAACGGACACAGTGGGCGAGACACAACATGAGAGGTCGAGTACTAATCCCAGTATGCCTATGTGTGCTAGGCTAATCCCAGCATGCCTATGTATGCTAGGCTAATCCCAGCATGCCTATGTATGCTAGGCTAATCCCAGTATGCCTATGTATGCTAGGCTAATCCCAGCATGCCTATGTATGCTAGGCTAATCCCAGTATGCCTATGTATGCTAGGCTAATCCCAGCATGCCTATGTACGCTAGGCTAATCCCAGTATGCCTATGTGTGCTAGGCTAATCCCAGTCATCCCAGAGGAGAGCAGCCTTCCGCAGCCTTACAGCACCAGGCGTTAGCAGCACTGTGATGAGCGCTCCAGGAGGCACACTGCTCATGATCAGTCCCCAGCAGGGGGCCAGCAGGGAGCCAGTTGCAGTCTGGGGCTCATTCATAAACATGAAGCGTAGTCCCACTGGGCATCCATGGTGGTGCCCCACCACCACTACTCACTCAGCACCCCTAAAGTGTCCGCCCTGTCCTTCACCACTTAACATTGCTTTAATGGTTATTTTGATGTAAGTCTGCCCTTCATTTCAACTCCAGAGTTTGGCTGAATAGTAACACCACTGGGTGAAATTCCCCAGTCTGGACTCCTGAGAGGGTTCGCTTCTTAAGTGAGGGAAAGAAACGAAGGAAAGGGGTTTTCAAGTCAAATTCAGAGTCATGTTCTTCACTCAACCTCTTGGCGAAGTCCGACTGACCTAGAAACGAGCGGAGAATTCCAATCCGTCTGACTGTGCTCTAGTCGTCTGAGCATTACATAACTGTGTTCTGCAGTCCCGATCCTATCTTCAAAGTTTGCTGTTGAAACAGCATGTAGGACACCACAGCAGCACGGCTGAAATCGCTCAGATCTCCTAGCTGAGTAACCAAAGATAGAAGCTCGACTGCACTGTATGTACACTGATGTTGTTTTAGTTAGGGTACACCCAGTATCATAATAAAGGAGTAATATCGATGTGAACCCCTTAAGGGAAAAGGGGAAAGCACACTGATGTGGTACCTACCATACCATAACATTATTCTATCTCCTTATTCACACAAGCAACCCAGAAGAAGCTCATATTCAGCTTACATGCTAATTGTATGTACGGTTTGGGGCTTATCTACAGTAAAAACCTGGTACACAAAGTCATGAACTCGACGGGGTCACTTTCATGAATTAATAGATGAATTCATTAATACTCATTTCAGTGTCTTGTCATACAGAATTATTAGACACCATTTTCTTGTGAAGGTGCTCTCGGTGCATTCCTCATAGTCAGTCCCCTGGGACAGGCCTGTCCAACAGAGCAGCAGAGAGGAGAGGGACCTGGCAACGGAACAACGCGCCACAGACAGGAAGCACAGTCTGGGTCAGCCTGTCTGACTGACTGGGAGACAATGTTCTGCTGAAGAGACACAGAGAGAAAGAGAGAGAGAGAGAGAGAGAGAGAGAGAGAGAGAGAGAGAGAGAGAGAGGGAGAGAGAGAGAGAACAAGGTGACCTGCCAACACCCAAAAGGGCTATCTATCAGTCTTCCTCTGAGAGTGTGGAATTTAGTGCACATGGGCAGAATACATTTAACCCTAACCATGCCACTATGAAATCAAAACAACACTCCACAAGCAACATCATGATATTGGAAATGATTTATTCTCAGAAAGAAAATTGCTCAAAAGGCAATTGTTGTATATTATAAATGTCAGCTTTTTATTTATTTTAATTGTACATTTATTTAACTAGGCAAGTCAGTTAAGAACAAAATCTTATTTGCAATGACGGCCTAGGAACAGTGGGTTAATTGCCTTGTTCAGGGCCAAAACGACAGATCTTTACCTTGTTAGCTCGATCCATCAATGTGGTAGCCTAACAAGTGATTAACAGTGATTTTGTTGAGGATTTAGGTCTTTTAGGTTGTAGTGCCACCCTCTGGTTAGAAGTGCATAGTTTCATTCTCTTTGGTCAAAATGATGCGAAGAAAACAACATTTAATCGGTTATTTTTCCATTATAGGGCACCTTACGATACCAATATGTCATTCATTGAAATGTTTTCATCCTGTATCGGGACACTATCGGTTAGTGTTGACTGAATTAAGAGGGTTCAACTTTCTTTGTTGTTCAACAACATTGACATTGGGAGGTGGAGTCTATTTACAGTAGACTATGCACTCCAAATGTACTCTCTCCTCTTGACTACCGTATCGATTTAAAATCAGTAATTATCAACTGGTTTAGGGACTGTTGTATATCAACCACTGGGTGAAAAGTTGTACAAACGGCAGTAAAGCAGCTGAATTTGCTTTCGTCAAGGAGGCGTGTGAGGTGACTGGGGGATTTAGTGAGGAGTCGCAGAAACCCGTCGACACTGGACGTTAATGCGCAAATGAAAGGAAAATGAGTGAGAATAAAGAAACCGATTGCTTGTGTTTCTATGTCAACGGTAAAAAGGTAAATCATTTACTGTAATATTGTATTGTGCATTAGCTGTACGTTGGTTTAAGTTGTAGCACTTTGCGATTATTTTGCACATTGCCTTAACTTTAGCCTACTGCGCTCTGTTCCTCTACAAAACTGTCTGCATGGCTGCTCATGTTGTTGACCAATGATTACTTCCCATCGTCTGTGTTTGTACCGAAGATACTGGCTGTAGGCCTCAGGCCAACTCTCTCAGAATGCCCTCCCAAAAAACTCATGCTATGTGCTTTACACGATTCCTCTCCTACGTTCAAACAGGTGACCGAAAACAATGCAGACCCAGAGACTATGTTACTGTCTTACCTCCGTGAGAGATGTATCCTTTCCTTGCTGAAAATGTATAGATGAGAAGTGAAGCACCAACATTGAATTAAATATTTACATTGAAATGAATAATATAGTGTACTATTTTTGTTTTTGTCATTGTGATTATACTATTATTAATATTTATCCTAAAGAAAAACGGACAGATGTTGTGTAACCTATAGCCAAATTATTGCACAATCAGTATCTTATAAAAAAATCCATACCTTATGGGTAGCCTAGGGTGGTGCACTGATTTTATAAGTGTGTTTTGTTTACCACACAAGCCAGTCCAGAGTTTGAGGTGTGAAAATAATGATAAGGCCTATCGGAGATGGTTCCGTGGTGCGTGTCACTGTGAGTGTGCACTTTCCTTTGATTAGGATTGGCTGTATAATACATCCGTTGAAATCATTTAATGTTATGCTATGTGGAAATATGGATACTGATTGTCCAGCGCAAGCAGAGTGTCTCCTCAGTTGGTAACGTTGTGGGTTGAATTTCTGCATTGATCACATACTGAAAAATGTATCTATCGATCACTCACTGTACTGTAAATCACTTTGGATAAAAAAATGTCTGAGTGGCATATACTATTATATTCCTTGACGGTGCCTGACTCCAGTGAGGTTGACTGGTACCAAGTACGGATGTGGAGGAGGAGCATGTGGAGCCTGTACTGTCATGGTGTCTCGCTACCAGCCCAGCACCAAGACCATCCTGTATCCATTCATCCCTCAACAAACAGCCATCATTTGGATAAATGATTGACAGATTTTTGATGAACTTTGCACGGTTGATGAATACTATTATTGGCATACTGAGACAGTAACTTTTAAGTAGGCCTTTTCTGTGGGGTGGCAGGTAGCCTAGGGGTTAGAGCGTTGGGCCAGTAACCGAAAGGTTGCTGGATTGAACCCGAGCTGACAAGGTAAAATATCTGTTGTTCTGTCCTTGAACAAGGCAGTTAACCAACCCACTGGTAGGACGCCATTGTACATTAGAATGTGTTCTTAACAGACTTGTCTAGTTAAATACAAATGAATAAAAAATTAGATGGGCAAAACTATACACTTTTGTATGAAGCGCATAGTGTGTCACAAGTTGCATGAAAAAAAAACGGGTGCATTTGACGAATCCAACATTTATCTTCGTGTCTTCAAAGCCCTACTTATGATGTTCTCTATTATACTTGGATGATATATTATGTTCATATTGAAAATGTAAATGCCAGTTTACCTTCACCTACTAGCCATTACTCTGCCAACGCCTGCCTGCTGCCAGTCTGCCAGCTTCAGGGGGCAGCCGTCACCACTGTGGAGGGCATTGGCAACACCAAGACCAGGGTGCACCCAGTACAGGTAGGCCCTACGATGGATGGCTGAAGCTCTCATTCAGTGTGGCTGACTGGATTATATGCTTGTGTGTGCTTGCAGGAGCGTATAGCCAAGGCCCACGGGTCTCAGTGTGGGTTCTGTACTCCAGGCATGGTGATGTCCATGTACACTTTACTGAGGAACAAACCACAGCCCAACATGGAGGACATCACAGTGGCACTTGGTGGCAATTTGTGCCGGTGCACAGGATATCGTCCCATTGTTGATGGCTGCAAGACTTTTAGTCCGGTATAAATGATATTGCACATAACAGACACATGCATTGCATTTGTATTTACTGTCTGTAAAGTGAATGTATAATCCATCCTGTTATCCATCATTAGGAATCAAACTGTTGTCAAGCCAATGGTAATGGTGCTGGATGTTGTCTGAATGGAGATTCGCCTCTGGAGAGATCAGAGAATGTGAGTGACTCTTTCTATTCAGGCCATACACGTTTTATTAAATGTTTTAACAGATTTTCCTTTTTTTGAAAAGTGAGGCAAGTGGGCGAATAAAAGCAAATAAATAAAGTAGAACCTCTTGTTAAAATACTATATTAACCTTAGTTCAACACCTAATCAAGAGATTCTTGCCTGACTTGGTTAGCCCGATAGGAAGTATTTTTTATCTCTTTACTGGAAGCTTGAGGACATTAATTTTTGCTCTAAATCATGCAACTTAAAAATAAAAAATAAAAAACGTGTGTGTGTGTGTGTGTGTGTGTGTGTGTGTGTGTGTGTGTGTGTGTGTGTGTGTGTGTGTGTGTGTGTGTGTGTGTGTGTGTGTGTGTGTGTGTGTGTGTGTGTGTGTGTGTGTGTGTGTGTGTGTGTGAAGAGCGGCATCCATTAAACGGTAATCTGCAGTTGCTACATCAATTTTTGGACTTGTAAACAAATGATATGCACCCATTCATTCTTGACAATCTAACTTATAAATGATTCATGGGCTTAGTTCAGCTGTCGTACCGCATCAGAAACCCCAAATATAAGCTTGTTTTACTCCAATGTTTTGTAAACAAAATAAGGTAAAGAAACACTAGATACCCTCAAAACATGGTTAAAAACTAACATTTTGATGGATGGTCAGTCCTTGCATCCATTGCTCTGTCTATGCATTGGAGAGTGTTTCTCTAGCCCTATCCCTCTGCTTTTTACAGAAACGGGGGAAGCCACTTTTTATTGCTCTTTTAAACATTACATTTAATTTGTATGGCTTAACTGTATAATATCATTTATAGTCATTGTATTATCGAATCGCACAGTGGTCTTAGGCAGTGCATCTCAGTGCTAGAGGCGTCACTACAGGCCCTGGTTCGATTCCAGGCTGTATCACCACCGGCCGTGACTGGGAGGCGCAGAATTGGCCCAGCGTGGTTAGGGTTTGGCCGGGTTAGGCCGTCATTGTAAATAAGAATTTGCTCTTAACTGACTTGCCTAGTTAAATAAAGGATATAGTTAAACAAATGTTACCACCACTAATGATATTGGAAAGTTATAGTTCACAATTCCATGACATTGCTGCATTTCATCCGATTTAACACACTTGTTTTATAAAAAGCGAGATGTGTTTTGTTGGAACACATGACATTGACTGTGTCTTCCAGGAGCCTCCACCACAGCTGTTTGACCAGGAGGACCTCCTCCCTCTGGACCCCACCCAAGATCTCATCTTCCCCCCAGAACTCATAGTAAGGCAGCAGGACTAGTAGCTACTCAATATACTAGTGGTCAAATGGTGAATTACACATTTTGATATGCTTTCCCCATATACTGTATGTCACTGTGTAACAGTCAAAAAGTACCGTTCTTCAGTCTAAAATAATTGAACTAACAACCTTTACACAAGACAGAATAATTAATTTACACCAAATCGGCGAAATACTGTTATTTTGCTGTAAAAGTTGTCAGTTGAATACCTCATAGGTCTTATAGTCTGTAATGTCGTTAAAACAGTCTGTATCCTCGTTAGTCTATGAACTAGCGATATTTATATCTTGACAATCCTCCGCTATTCTCCACTCAGCTGATGGCAGAGATGGAGCCCCAGGTTAGTCAGCTGTTCCGTGGCGAAAGGATGGTGTGGGTTTCCCCTGTGTCTCTGGAGGAACTGATCCAGCTGAAGACCAGCCACCCTCAGGCACCGCTGGTCATGGGCAACACCAACATCGGCCCAGACATCAAGTTCAAAGGTGCCTGGCATCCCATAATAATATCACCCACCAGAGTCCAGGAGCTGTTCGAGGTTACCAAGACTCCACAAGGTTAGCTCTTTCAGTTCTTATTCTCTCGGGTTCGGTCTCTCTCTCTCTCTCTCTCAGAACTGTTCATGCGTGTCTGTTGTGTCTGTAGGTGTGTGTTTCGGGGCTGGCTGCAGTCTGTCTGTGGTTAAGGCCTTGTTGGAGGGGCTGGTCCAGGAGATTCCTAAGGAAAAGACGGAGATATACAGATCCCTCCTACAGCAGCTGGGGAACCTGGGAGGACAGCAGATACGCAATGTTGCCGTGCGTATGAATCATCTGTTTCTGTCATTCACTATCAGCTTTGTAGCCTGGTCCCAGATTGTAGCCTGGTTTGTCCGGTCTTGCCAGCACCTTTGGTCATTGTTGGCTATATAGCACAAACAGGTCTGGAACCAGGCTAACAGCTGTGCTGCACATTACTGTCCGAATCTCTACGTCTTAACTACCCTCAGGGGATCACTGGTAAACATGTATTTTTGCATTTGTTTGACTGTTAAACATATTTATGGTGTGTTTCTGTGTGTGTTAGTCCATAGGAGGCAATATTGTCAGTGCATATCCCAATTCAGACCTGAACCCTGTGTTCGCTGCTGGGAACTGTACACTTAATGTGGTGTCAAAGAGTGAGTTGTCAGTAGTGACTATTTTCATTCATTTAATTTATTCTGCGTCTAATTTAACCATGTTTTGGATTGAATTATTACAAATCATTGTGTTAATTGGTTCTATTCCAGGGGGAAGAAGAGAAATCCTGCTGAATAAAGATTTCTTTGTGGGGTTTGGAAAAACATCTCTAAAACCGGATGAGATTGTCCTGTCTGTGTTCATACCAGTATCTAGACAGGTACAGTAAGACGCTTGGGAATGGAGAACCTCTTGAGAATCTCACGCATTTGACCTCACCAGGAAGAACTCCTGGCCTTGAGGTGAGTTGAATCCTGTGACTGCGTGAACAACAACGTTTTTCCCCAATCCAATGTGTCTTTGCAGGGAGAGTTCATGCGAGCGTTCCGCCAGGCCCCTCGTAAGGAGAACGCCCTGGCCACAGTGACCACTGGGATGAGGGTCATGTTCATAGAGGGTTCCAGCGTGGTCAAGGAGCTGAGTATCTACTACGGCGGTGTAGGGCCGTGCACTGTCAGCGCCACCAAAACATGTGCTGCAGTCATCGGAAGGTACAGAGGGAATTTTTCACAGTTAGCAGGATTTGGTTAATGGGCTATTTTCTTTCGAGGAGAGCTGGCTAAACTGGTTTGTGATTCATATGTTTCCTTGTTATCCTCCTCAGCAAGGTTCTTGTTGTGTTACATTATCTGTGTTTTACATCATTGCATGTTTTGTACCCTCCTCCCCCCCACGTCCAAACACACACCCCTCCAGGAAGTGGAATGAGCAGACGCTGAGTGAAGCCTACACCCAGCTCTTAGATGAGATATCCCTGTCTCCCTCCCACCCCGGTGGGCAGGTGGAGTTCCGCAGGTCCCTAACTCTCAGCCTCCTCTTCAAGTTCAACCTGCAGATGCTGCACAAGCTCTGGGAGATGGTATGGACTGGGTCACTCTTCGCCCCAATTGGTAGCCTACTTGGCAAACTTGAAATTTGGAACTTTTATTTGCTAATGTTTCTCAAAATATAGATATGTTTTTGGCATTGTACAGAATGTGATCCAGGAGGACCTATCAGAAGGGGTCAGCAGTGCAATACGTCCACTACCTAAACAGCTACAGCCCAGCCTACAAGAGTTCCAGGTCTGTTTGATTGGATCTTAGTCGGTTGAAGACGAATTTAGCGATTTCACCTACCCCAACCCGTGACTCTATTCCTCATTGTGCAGTACGTGTGATCTGACAACATGAACAAATGCTCCAAAAACACCCAAATCATCCTTGTAGAAACGTGATGCAGGTCTTTACATGTTGTACCCGTGACATTGTCATTCTGAACGTTATATTCCATTTTGTTGCGACTCGAGCGATACCTCGCTGTCCTTTCTAGTGGCAGGCCATACGGAGAATGGAACAGCTGGATAGGGGAAACGGCTCGAGTCGTACCATTTCATGTTTACAGCACTTAAAGAACCCGCATCATTATACTGGGACATTTCGAAAAGTATGTTTTAAAATTATAATTTTTTAGCATTTGTTCATGTTTTTTCAGAGCCTCCATACTGCATAACGAGGATGAGGAAGTGAAGCGCTGGTTGGGTAAATTGTAAAAATACTGAAAATCGGAACAAAAAAGTGTCTGAACCCTTTAATACCATGCGATTTACATCGAAAATGAGAACTTCTCCTTTTTTAAGAACAAATTCTTATTAACAATCATGGTTTGATCATGTTACCCCTTCCTTAATCTCAGTTAACCCAGGACTAAAATCTCGCATCATTTGATCAGTTCACGTATTCTGTCCACAAAAGATTACCCCTGCCTACAAACCAACATTTCCTCTGAGGACAATAAAGTTGGATTGATTGATCTGGATACAAACACGGCTGTCATAAAAACGTGTTTTGTTTTGCAGGCTGTGGTGAAAGGCCAGATTGGTGACGACCCAGTAGGTCGGCCTATCATGCACCGTTCAGCCATCAGCCAGGCTACTGGAGAAGCTGTTTACTGTGATGACATCCCCAAGATGGACGGAGAGCTCCACCTCGTCCTGGTCACCAGCACCAGACCACATGCTAAGATCCTGTAAGTCCTGGAGAACATTGCAAAGGATTCATGGATAAGTTTCCTCACAAACCACTTTTTTTTTAAGTTCATAACATACTGAGCTCTAGTTTAACAAACCTAAAGCAATTGTAAATCTAAGCACTGGCGGTAGCACTATAGGTCGGGGGGCCGGGTCAGAAATATTTGTGCTATTTTCACAGCCGGAATTGTGAGCGCATTAGCTAGTGGTGGCACAATGAATAAACAAGTTGTAGGTGTGACGAGGGCTTGGCCAGTCACTGGCCTATCAAGGCGTTCCATGGCTTAATACTTTATGCTTTTGTCATGTTCTGTTGGTTATTGGCAGTCTGTGCGGTATCATCAACACTAATTCGGCTGGGGGAACGAAATATTCTCATCCTAGTCCCCCTTTATTAAGAAATAAAAGCATTTAGAACTTATTCGGGGTCTTAACTTATTGTTCAGAGTTAGAACAATAGAATGCACAAGGTGCAATTAAGACATTTGGTTGTGCGTAAGCTGTTACACAATTAGTCCATGTCAGCTCATTTCCTTTCTTCCAGCGGCCAGCTATCTAAACTTGTAAGCATGGTCAAATTACTGACCTGTGTGGGGTCCATTGATCATCGGGTATCATGTTAAAAACTGCAAACGTTTGCCTCCAACCCATGACAAAATGTGCTAGAATTCAGGAAATTTGCTGTAAAACTGCACATTTTTCTCTCAGCCCCATGGAAGAAAATGCGTAGAATTGCAGCAAAGTTGCTTTAAAACAGCAATATTTTCAGTTTCTGACGTACGTGGAATTTTTAAAAAATATTTATTTATTTATTAACACGCATACAAAATAATAAAAGGAGCCAAAATAATGTGTACTGAACAAAAACATAAACGCAACATGTAAAGTGTTGGTCCCAGGTTTCATGAGCTGAAATAAAAGATCTCAGAATCTTTCCATATGCACGAAAAGCTTATTTCTCTTACATTTGTTGCAGAAATGTGTTTACATCCCTGTTAGGGAACATTTCTCCTTTGCCAAGATAATCCATCCACCTGACAGATATAGAATATCAAGAAGCTGATTAAACAGCAAGATCATTATACAGGTGCACCTTGTGCTGGGGACAATAAAAGGCCACTCTAAAATGTGCAGTTTTGTCACAACACAATGCCACAGATGTCTCAAGTTTTGAGGGAGTGTGCAGTTGGCATGCTGACTGCAGGAATGTCCAGCAGAGCTGTTGCTAGAGAATTGAATGTTAATTTCTCTACAATAAGCCACCTCCAACATCATTTTAGAGAATTGAGTATGTCCAACTGGCCTCACAACCGCAGACCATGTACAGTGGGGCAAAAAAGTATTTAGTCAGCCACCAATTGTGCAAGTTCTCCCACTTAAAAAGATGAGGCCTGTACTTTTCATCATAGGTACACTTCAACTATGACAGACAAAAAAATGATTTTTTTATGAATTTATTTGCAAATTATGGTGGAAAATAAGTATTTGGTCAATAACAAAAGTTTATCTCAATACTTTGTTATATACACTTTGTTGGCAATGACAGAGGTCAAATGTCTTCACAAGGTTTTCACACACTGTTGCTGGTATTTTGGCCCATTCCTCCATGCAGATCTCTTCTAGAGCAGTGATGTTTTGGGGCTGTTGCTGGGCAACATGGACTTTCAACTCCCTCCAAAGATTTTCTATGGGGTTGAGATCTGGAGACTGGCTAGGCCACTCCAGGACCTTGAAATGCTTCTTACGAAGCCACTCCTTTGTTGCCCGGACGATGTGTTTGGGATCATTGTCATGCTGAAAGACCCAGCCACGTTTCATCTTCAATGCCCTTGCTCATGGAAGGAGGTTTTCACTCAAAATCTCACTATACATGGCCCCATTCATTCTTTACTTTACACGGATCAGTCGTCCTGGTCCCTTTGCAGAAAACCAGCCCCAAAGCATGATGTTTCCACCCCCATGCTTCACAGTAGGTATGGTGTTCTTTGGATGCAACTCAGCATTCTTTGTCCTCCAAACACGACGAGTTGAGTTTTTACCAAGAAGTTCAATTTTGGTTTCATCTGACCATGTGACATTCTCCCAAACTTCTTCTGGATCATCCAAATGCTCTCTAGCAAACTTCAGACGGGCCTGGACATGTACTGGCTTAAGCAGGGGGACACGTCTTGCACTGCAGGATTTGAGTCCCTGGCGGCGTAGTGTGTTACTGATGGTAGGCTTTGTTACTAAGGTCCCAGGTCTCTGCAGGTCAATCACTAGGTCCCCCCGTGTGGTTCTGGGATTTTTGCTCACAATTCTTGTGATCATTTTGACCCCACGGGGTGAGATCTTGCGTGGAGCCCCAGATCGAGGGAGATTATCAGTGGTCTTGTATGTCTTCCATTTCCTAATAATTGCTCCCACAGTTGATTTCTTCAAACCAAGCTGCTTACCTATTGCAGATTCAGTCTTCCCAGCCTGGTGCAGGTCTACAATTTTGTTTCTGGTGTCCTTGGATAGCTCTTTGGTCTTGGCCATAGTGGAGTTTGGAGTGTGACTGTTTGAGGTTGTGGACAGGTGTCTTTTATACTGATAACAAGTTCAAACAGGTGCCATTAATACAGGTAACGAGTGAAGGACAGGGGAGCCTATTAAAGAAGAAGTTACAGGTCTGTCAGAGCCAGAAATCTTGCTTGTTTGTAGGTGACCAAATACTTTTTTTTTAACCATAATTGGCAAATGAGTTCATTAAAAATCCTACAATGTGATTTTCTGGATTTTTTTTCTCATTATATCTGTCATAGTTGAAGTGTACCTATGATGAAAATTACAGGCCTCTCATCTTTTTAAGTGGGAGAACTTGCACAATTGGTGGCTGACTAAATACGTTTTTGCCCCACTGTATATGGTGTTGTGTGGGTGAGCAGTTTGCTGATGTCAACGTTGTGAACAGCGTGCCCCGTGGTGGCGGTGGGTTATGGTATGGGCAGACATAATGTATGGACAACGAACACAATTGCATTTTATTGATGGCAATTTGAATGCAGAGAGGTACAGTGACGAGATCCTGAGACCCATTGTTTTGCCATTCATCTGCCGCCATCACCTCATGTTTCAGCATTATAATGCACTGCCCCATGTCACTAGGTTCTGTACAAAATTCCTGGAAGCTGAAAATGTTCAAGTTCTTCCTTGGCCTGCATACTCACCAGACATGTCACCCACTGAGCATGTTTGGGATGCTCTGGGTCGACGTGTACGACAGCGTGTTTGAGTTCCTAACAATATCTAGCAACTTCGCACAGCCATTGAAGAGGAGTGGGATAACATTGCACAGGCACACAATCAACAGCCTGATCAACTCTATGCGAGGGATATGAGTTGTGTTGCGTGGGAAAAATGGTCACACCAGATACTGACTACTTTTCTGATCTATGTCCCTACCATTTGTTTAAGGTATCTGTGACCAACCAATGCATATCTATATTCTCAGTCATATGAAATATATAGATTAATGAATGTATTTCAATTGACGGATGTCCTTATGTGAACAGTTACTCAGCTTAATTGTTCAATTTTATATTTTTGTTCAGTGTGGATAAAACGGATTTCCACTTACTGTTTTGCTGCTCCCGAACTTGATCTTTTTAATAAAGCTTTGGTGATTAGCTAAAAGTCTATGCCTTTTAAAAGAATATTTATTGTTTTAAGATTGTCATACCATGGATTATTTAGCTATTTGATTTAGAATTTTAGGACCCCCCCCCCCCCCCCCCAAAGTTATATGATAAAATATTGCACTTGGCCTTTAAACATTTATAAATGGCAACAGACAGTCCAAAAATGTTAAATGTTTTGAAGTGTTTGCCCTAGATCTAGGAGATTTACAGTAAGAAAGCTCAGGAAATATTTTTGTTTTTGGGACACACAAAACTACCTCCAAAACCAGCATTTTTCAGCTTAGATTGTAGGCCAAACCGTTTGGACACAAGACATTTTTGTGAGAAGACCGATAATCGGGGTGTCTCATGGTCTGACAAATACCACTGTAGCTTTAGTAGGGGCGGCAGGTAGCCTGGTGGATAGGAGCATTGGGCCAGTAACCGAAAAGTTGCTGGATCGAATCCCCAAACTGACAAGGTAAAAATCTGTCATTCTGCCCTTGAGTAAGGCAGTTAACCCACTGTCACCCGGGTGCCAAAGATGTGGATGTCGATTTTAAGTCAGCCCTCGGCACCTCTCTGATTCAGAGGCGTTGGGTTAAATGCGGAAGACACATTTCAGTTGAATGCATTCAGTTGTACAACTGACTAGGTTTCCCCTTTAACAGGTTGAAATAGTCAAAGACCATATGCTTGACAATTGGGCTGGCTTAATGCTGTCTGAAAATAGAGCCCGCCTAGGGTTAACCAACTATATTCAGCTGCCGGACAATTTTTGGGGAGTTGATGGTGGGGGGGGGGGTAATTATAATTTGTACTATGCAAATTGACTACAAGTAAGCCCAATAAGCGATTTTATTGGAAAATAGCATAGTGACTTCATACCTTGATTACATTGAGACACGATAACGGCTCTCTTATTTGTGGGATTACTAAATCATTTTTTATAATTAAAATCATTGTTTGTTTTCCTAAACTTTGGAGGGCCTGCAAGTGATCACTTGCAGGCCGGTTTTGGCCCACGGGCCGCCTACTGTACACCCCTGGTGTAGATCATACAGTGAGCAGAGTCCCAATCATTCATATAATCACCAATACTGCCTCTCATTTATTGAGGAATCTTAAGATATTCATTTGGCTGCACCCTTGCTAAATATTAAATTATAAAAATCCAAATGAACCCTCTATCCACAGCTAACAGAAATAATGGGTTTTATCCAGGTTGTATAGAATACAAAGTATAGACCATACTCACACATTCACTATTCATTGGACAGGAAGTGGGCTTCAGAGACACCAGTGTGGAGAGACCTGGCTATTGTTAACTAGCATGGTGCGTCATGTGGGCCTCGATAGGTTGTTATCCTCATTGTTAAATGGGTATACACCACCATAAATCCTTATCTGAATGTTATTCACTGTAAATGAGTAATGGCCATGTAAAATCCTAACCTGTATGAAATGAGCTGTAGTATTGGTTAGTATGTGCATGACTGTCTCTCGACTCACTGTCATTTTTCTCCCCTCCGAACAGAGACATAGATATCAGTGAAGCTCTCCGGGTTCCAGGTGTGGTGGACGTCATCACTTCTAAAGACATCCCAGGGAAGACGTTTAGGACGTTTACAGGCATAGACGAGGGCATTCTGGCTCAGAATGAGGTATTGTAGTGCTTCATCGAAGAGACACAACCAGAATCGCACATGTCATGTCATATGTGTTGTTTTCATACAGTGTATGATGTAATCAAAGCCTTGTGCAGTGTGTTGTCACACCGGAACTGAGTAGCCATGCTGTTTATTCACCTCACAATGTAGACTATACTGTGTATATACAAAAGTATGTGGACACCCCTTCAAATTAGTGGATTCTGCTACTTCAGCCACACCTATTGCTGACAGGTGTGTAAAATCGAGCACACAAGTCATGTCATCTCCATAGATTAAACTTAGGCAGTAGAATGGCCTTACTGAAGAGCTCAGTGACTTTCAAAGTGGCCCCATCATGGGATGCCACCTTGGGAGTCATGGGAGCTTCATGAAATGGGTTTCCATGGCCAAGTAGCCGCACACAAGCCTAAGATCACCATGCGCAATGCCAAGCTTCGGCTGGAGTGGTGTAAAGCTCGCCGCCATTGGACTCTGGAGCAGTGGAAACACATTCTCTGGAGTGATGAATCACGCTTCACAATCTGGCAGTCCGACGAACGAATTTGGGTATGGTGGATGCCAGGAGAACACTACCTGTCCGAAGGCAAAGTGCTAGCTGTAAAGTTTGGTGGAGGAGGAATAATGGCCTTGGAATGTTTTTCGTGGTTAGTGCTAGGCCTATTAGTTTCAGTGAAGGGAAATCTTAACGCTACAGCATACAATGACATTCTAGATTATTCTGTGCTTCCAACTTTGTAGCAACTGTTTGGGGAAGGCCCTTTCCTGTTTAAGCATGACAATGCCCCTGTGCACAAAGCAAGGTCTACAGAGAAATGGTTTGACTGGCCTGCATAGATCCCTGACCTCATCGAAAACCTTTGGGATAAATTGGAACGCCGACTGCAAGCCAGGCCTAATCGACCCAACATCAGTGCCTGACCTCACTAATGCTCTTTTGGCGGAATGGAAGCAAGTCCCCCAACTCCATATTAATGCCCATGATTTTGGAAGGAGATGTTCGACGAGCAGGTGTCCACATACGTTTTGGTCATGTATGAAGGCCATTCTCACACAGATGCATGACTGTTAGTTAATACTATGTTCACAAATGTTATTGCCAGGTGTCATGCGTGGGTCACATGGTGTGTGCAGTGGTGGCGGACAACAGGAAGCAAGCTAAGAGAGGGGCGGCTCTAGTGAAGATCGCCTATGAGGATCTGCCAGGCCCAGTGTTCACGGTTGAGGAGGCTATTGAGAAACAGTCCTTCTTTCTGCCCCAGAGGATGATCGAGCGAGGCAACGTGGATGAGGCTTTTGATAAGGTTGACCATATTTACGAAGGTACAGTATGTGTTAGCTTCGTATGCGTACTAGGTGTGTCCACCTGGTTCTTATCTTGAGTGTTTGTATCGGTGAAGTCTATGTACTGAGCCGTGTTGTGCTCTTTAATCTCAGGGGAGATCCGGCTTGGTGGTCAGGAGCATTTCTACATGGAAACACAGAGCATGGTTGTTGTGCCTTCGGGAGAAGAGAGGGAGCTCAAAGTTTATCTCTCCTGTCAACACCCAACCTATGCCCAGGTACAGTCAACTCTACTCCCTCAATCTCCATCCCTGAGGATAGGAAAATATCAAGTAGTCACTGTTGAAGTGTAAGTCATTACTCCTAATTGGCAAATTAGATATTTCTTGTCTGTCTTTTTTCTGTAGGAATCCATCGCAGAGACTCTTGGGATTCCCTCCAACAGAGTGTCCTGTCATGTGAAGAGAGTTGGCGGAGCGTTTGGAGGGAAAGTGACCAAAACGTCTATCATAGCCTGCATCACTTCTGTGGCTGCATGGAAGTAAGTCAAATACTTCAAGAATAACTGACTTGATCCAATGATACATGACTTATTTAACCCAAATGCAATGGTGATCTATAAATTCAAAACATAATTTATGTGTTTGTTTGAATCCCGGCCTGTTCTGATCCGTCTACCCAGGACAGGTCGGGCCGTGCGTTGTGTTCTGGAGAGAGGAGAGGACATGCTGATCACTGGGGCCCGCCACCCTGTCCTGGGCAAACACAAGGTGCTCCCCCTCTTAAGGCTTTGTGATGTGACTGACTCACAAAGGGAGGCATTTGAGGGATCTTTAAGTGGTACTAGATTTAACTGATAGTGTGTTAATGTCCCAGGTGGGCTTTATGAACGATGGAAGGATAATAGCTGCTGATCTACATTATTACGCCAACTCTGGAAACACTGCAGATGAGTCTTTGTTGGTGAGTCACTCTTCCTCTGCCTTTCGCCATTCAATTCTTAACCCCAAGTCCTCCTTGAAAGCTAACACCAGACTCCGTCTCTATGCTTGTCATAGGCAGTGTCTGAGCTCTCTGCCCCCTCCTTTTTCTCCAGGTAATAGAGAAGATTCTCCTTCACCTGGACAATGCATACAACGTGCCCAACCTTCGCGGTCGCTCGGTGGCGTGTAAGACCAACCTTCCCTCCAACACGGCGTTCCGAGGCTTCGGCGTGCCCCAAAGCATGTTGGTCACTGAGAACATGATCAATGACGTGGCCATGAAGTTGGGCTGCAACGCTGAAGAGGTCAGAGGTCAAGTGTTAGGGGTCCTGTTATGTACTTGAGTGAAGACCCAAAAGCGGTTTTAACAGAAAACAGAGTTCTTTAATGAAAAAACAGGTATGGCATAAATCCTCTTCCAACGTTGTCAATGGAACAAAAAGAACGTTAGTATAATGCAGGATGCACCTGCCAGGCGGACTCCGACAGGATAGGACAAGGTGGAAGCAAACGAGACGACAGCTTGCTTCTGGCATCAAAAACACAAACAAGAATCAGACACTGAAAGTAGCAGGAACAGAGAGAGAAATAGAGACCTAATCAGAGGGGGAAGAGAGAACAGGTGGGAAAGAGTGAATGAGCTAGTTAGGGGAGATGTAGAACAGCTGAAGAATGAGAGACAGAGAAGGTAACCTAAAAAGACCAGCAGAGAGAGACAGAGTGAAGAGAAAGGACAGGAACAGACATAACAAGACATGACAGTGCCCCCCCCCCACTCACCGAGCGCCTCCTGGCGCACTCGAGGAGGAAACCTGGCGGCAACGGAGGAAATCATCGATCAGCGAACGGTCCAGCACGTCCCGAGAGGGAACCCAACTCCTCTCCTCAGGACCGTACCCCTCCCAATCCACTAGGTACTGATGACCACGGCCCCGAGGGCGCATGTCCAAAATCTTACGAACCCTGTAGATGGGTGCGCCTCGACAAGGATGGTGGGGGGAGGGACGAGCGGGGGCGCGAAGAACAGGCTTAACACAGGAGACATGGAAGACCGGGTGAACGCGACGAAGATAGCGGGAGAAGAAGTCGCACTGCGACAGGATTAATGACCTGAGAAATACGGAACGGACCAATGAACCGCGGGGCCAACTTGCGAGAAGCTGTCTTAAGGGGAAGGTTCTGAGTGGAGAGCCATACTCTCTGATCACAACAATATCTAGGACTCTTGGTCCTACGCTTATTAGCGGCCCTCACAGTCTGCGCCCTATTACGGCAAAGTGCCGACCTGACCCCTTCCAGGTGCGCTCGCAACGCTGGACAAAAGCCTGAGCGGAGGGGACGCAGGACTCGGCGAGCTGAGATGAGAACAGCGGAGGCTGGTACCCGAGGCTACTCTGAAAAGGAGATAGACCGGTAGCAGACGAGGGAAGCGAGTTGTGGGCGACTCTGCCCAGGGGAGCTGTTCTGACCAAGACGCAGGGTTACGAAAAGAAAGACTGCGTAAAATGCGACCAACAGTCTGATTGGCCCGTTCGGCTTGACCGTTAGACTGGGGATGAAAGCCGGACGAGAGACTGACGGAAGCCCCAATCAAACGGCAAAACTCCCTCCAAAATTGAGACGTGAACTGCGGGCCTCTGTCGGAAACGACGTCAGACGGAAGGCCATGAATTCGGAAAACATTCTCGATAATGATCTGAGCCGTCTCCTTAGCAGAAGGGAGCTTAGCGAGAGGAATGAAATGAGCCGCCTTAGAGAATCTATCGACAACCGTAAGAATAACTGTCTTCCCCGCTGATGAAGGCAGTCCGGTGATAAAATCTAAAGCGATGTGAGTGAGAGGGAATGGGAAGCGGTCTGAGACGGCCGGCAGGAGGAGAGTTCCCAGATTTAGTCTGCGCGCAGACCGAACAAGCGGCGACAAATCGACGCGTCACGTTCCCGAGTGGGCCACCAGAAACGCTGGCGAATGGAAGCGAGCGACCCGAACGCCGGGGTGGCCGGCTAACTTGGCAGAGTGAGCCCACTGAAGAACGGCCGGACGAGTAGGAACGGGAACGAACAGAAGGTTCCTAGGACAAGCTCGCGGCGACGGAGTGTGAGCGAGTGCTTGCTTTACCTGCCTCTCAATTCCCCAGACAGTCAACCCGACAACACGCCCCTCAGGGAGAATCCCCTCGGGGTCGGAGGAGACCTCAGAAGAACTGAAGAGACGAGATAAAGCATCAGGCTTGGTGTTTTTGAGCCCGGACGATAAGAAATAACAAACTCGAAACGAGCGAAAAACAGAGCCCAACGAGCCTGACGCGCATTAAGTCGTTTGGCTGAACGGATGTACTCAAGGTTCCTATGGTCAGTCCAAACGACAAAAGGAACGGTCGCCCCTCCAACCACTGTCGCCATTCGCCTAGGGCTAAGCGGATGGCGAGCAGTTCGCGATTACCAACATCATAGTTACGTTCTGACGGCGATAAGCGATGAGAGAAAAACGCGCAAGGATGGACCTTGCCGTCAGAGAGAGAGCGCTGAGAGAGAATGGCTCCCACGCCCACCTCTGACGCGTCAACCTCAACAACAAACTGACTAGAGATGTCAGGTGTAACAAGAATAGGTGCGGATGTAAAACGATTCTTAAGAAGATCAAAAGCTCCCTGGGCGGAAACGGACCACTTAAAGCACGTCTTAACAGAAGTAAGGGCTGTGAGGGAGCTGCCACCTGACCGAAATTACGGATGAAACGACGATAGAAATTAGCGAAGCCCAGAAAGCGCTGCAGCTCGACGCGTGACTTAGGAACGGGCCAATCAATGACAGCCTGGACCTTAGCGGGATCCATCTTAATGCCCTCAGCGGAAATAACGGAACCAAGAAAAGGGACAGAGGCGGCATGAAAAGTGCACTTCTCAGCCTTCACATAAAGACAGTTCTCCAAAAGGCGCTGGAGGACCGCACGTGCTGAACATGAATCGGGAGAGACGGTGAAAAAATCAGGATATCGTCCATGTAAACGAAAACAAAAATGTTCAGCATGTCTCTCAGGAATCGTTAACTAGTGCCTGAAAGACAGCTGGAGCGTTAACGAGGCCGAAAGGAAGAACCCGGTATTCAAAGTGCCCTAACGGAGTGTTAAACGCCGTCTTCCACTCGTCCCCCTCCCTGATGCGCACGAGATGGTAGGCGTTACGAAGGTCCAATTTGGTGAAAAACCTGGCTCCCTGCAGGATCTCGAAGGCTGAAGACATAAGAGGAAGCGGATAACGATTCTTAACTGTTATGTCATTCAGCCCTCGATAATCCACGCATGGGCGCAGGGACCCGTCCTTCTTATGAACAAAAAAAAATCCCCGCTCCGGCGGGAGAGGAGGAGGAGACTATGGTACCGGCGTCGAGCGAAACCGACAAATAATCCTCGAGAGCCTTACGTTCGGGAGCCGACAGAGAGTATAATCTACCCCGGGGGGGGGAAAGTTCCCGGAAGGAGATCAATACTACAGTCATACGACCGGTGTGGAGGGAGAGAATGGAACGACTGAACACCGTGCGCAGATCGTGATACTCCTCCGGCACCCCTGTCAAATCGCCAGGCTCCTCCTGTGAAGAAGAGACAGAGGAAACAGGAGGGATAGCAGACATTAAACAGGTCACATGACAAGAAACATTCCAGGATAGGATAGTATTACTAGACCAATTAATATAAGGGTTATGGCGCACTAGCCAGGGATGACCCAAAACAACAGGTGTAAAAGGTGAACGAAAAATTAAAAAAGAAATGGTTTCGCTATGATTACCAGAGACAGTGAGGGTTAAAGGCAGCGTCTCACGCTGAATCTTGGGGAGAGAACTACCATCTAAAGCGAACAAGGCCGTGGGCTCCCTAACTGTCTGAGAGGAATGTCATGTTCCCGAGCCCAGGTCTCGTCCATAAAACAGCCCTCCGCCCCAGAGTCTATCAAGGCACTGCAGGAAGCAGATGAACCGGGCCAGCGGAGATGGACCGGAAAGGTAGTGCGTGATCCAGAAGGAGAGGCCTGAGTAGTTGCGCTCACCAGTAGCCCTCCTCTTACTGATGAGCTCTGGCTTTTACTGGACATGAGGTGACAAAATGACCAGCGGAGCCGCAGTAGAGACAGAGGCGATTGGTGATTCTCCGTTCCTTCTCCTTGGCCGAGATGCGGATACCCCCCAGCTGCATAGGCTCAGCATCCGAGCCGGCGGAGGAGGGTGGCAGTGATGCGGCAGGTGGCAGTGATGTGGAGAGGGGAGCAACGGAGGAGCTCCTTTCCACGAGCTCGGCGACGAAGATCAAACCGTCGCTCTATGCGAATAGCGAGAGCTATTAAGGAGTCCAGACTGGAAGGAACCTCCCGGGAGAGGATCTCATCCTTAACCTCGACGAGGAGACCCTCCAGAAAACGAGCGAGCAAAGCCGGCTCGTTCCAGTCACTAGAGGCAGCGAGAGTGCGAAACTCAATAGAATAATCCGTTATGGATCGATTCCCCTGACATAGGGAAGACAGGGCCCTGGAAGCCTCCTCCCCAAAAACAGAACGGTCAAAAACCCGTATCATCTCCTCCTTAAAGTCCTGATACTGGTTAATACACTCAGCCCTCGCCTCCCAGATTGCCGTGCCCCACTCACGCGCCCGTCCGGTAAGGAGAGAAATGACGTAGGCGATGCGGGCTGCGCTCCTGGAGTAAGTGTTGGGCTGGAGAGAGAACACCACATCACACTGAGTGAGGAATGAGCGGCACTCAGTGGGCTCCCCAGAGTAACACGGCGGGTTGTTGATCCTGGGCCCGGAGACTCGGAAACCCTGGAAGTGGGCGGTGGATCGAGGTGGAGTTGGTGAACCTGTCTTGTGAGGTCGGAGACTTGGACGGCCAGGGTCTCAACGGCATGTCGAGCAGCAGACAATTCCTCCTCGTGTCTGCCTAGCATCGCTCCCTGGATCTCGACGACGGAGTGAAAAGGGTCCGGAGCCGCTGGGTCCATTCTTGGTCTGATTCTTCTGTTATGTACTTGAGTGAAGACCCAAAAGCGGTTTTAACAGAAAACAGAGTTCTTTAATGAAAAAACAGGTATGGCATAAATCCTCTTCCAACGTTGTCAATGGAACAAAAAGAACGTTAGTATAATGCAGGATGCACCTGCCAGGCGGACTCCGACAGGATAGGACAAGGTGGAAGCAAACGAGACGACAGCTTGCTTCTGGCATCAAAAACACAAACAAGAATCAGACACTGAAAGTAGCAGGAACAGAGAGAGAAATAGAGACCTAATCAGAGGGGGAAGAGAGAACAGGTGGGAAAGAGTGAATGAGCTAGTTAGGGGAGATGTAGAACAGCTGAAGAATGAGAGACAGAGAAGGTAACCTAAAAAGACCAGCAGAGAGAGACAGAGTGAAGAGAAAGGACAGGAACAGACATAACAAGACATGACAGGTCCGGGAGGGTAATGGGGACAGGGAGGAAAGCCATAAAAATAGAATCAAGCTAATTACTTTTCTATGATGAAAGAGTAGGTGGTACAAGAGCCTTCTATTGAGGAAAATCGAATTGATATAAATAAAAATCTCTCAATGGTTAGTCTCGTGACAGACATGCATAAATCAAAAACTGATGACGTCTGAGATTATTATTAAGATAGCTGAATATGCTATAAAGTCAATATGCTGTAAATGCCTTATAGATTTCCTAAAAGTACTGTATACACTTCATAACACAGTTCTCTTCATAGTTTCTCTTTCTTGAGCAGATCCGTGAGACAAACATGTACAAGGAGGTGTCCCTGACACATTACAAGTTTGAGTTTGATCCCAAGAACCTCCTGCGTTGCTGGGATGAATGCAAGGTGAAGTCTGACTACGGCAGCAGACGCAAATCCGTCGCCCGGTTTAACCAGCAGAACCGCTGGAAGAAGAGGGGCGTGGCCACGATACCCATTAAGTATGGCATCGCATTCTCAGACGGCTTCCTTAACCAGGTTAGCGTTGCCTTTGCACTGTCAAATTAGTCAATCCAAATTATACATCATGAATCAAGAAAATAAAAGGTTTGATATTTTCTCTGTGCGTGTGTCTGTGAGACAGGCTGCATCTCTGGTACACATCTACAAGGATGGTTCTGTTCTAGTCAGTCATGGTGGAACTGAGATGGGCCAGGGAATACACACTAAAATGCAACAGGTAGGTAGAGTGTTTTCTCACTTAGCTTGACTCGTTGGAGTGAAATAATGATTGTCGTACACATTCTGTACTAACTATAACTATTCCATAAATGGGTACTGCTTCTACTTGGCTTGTATGTACTTTTTTTACATTCAGTCAATTCATCAATACCTCCAGGTGGCAAGTAGAGAGCTGCACATCCCCGCCTCTCTCATCCACATCACAGAGACCAACACCAGTGCTGTGCCCAACACCTGCCCCTCCGCCGCCTCCTTTGGCACGGATGCCAATGGCATGGCCGTGAAGGTACAGTATTGCCTGGGATCTCCCCAGCTAGCCTGATCCCAGATCAGTTGGTGCAACCAACACCTGATGTGGATATTTTCCTGTTGGCGTGTTAGTATGGATATTCAACCAATCGATCAGTCATATTCAACCGGTCTGTTTTTTTTTGTCTTGTCCTTAAGGATGCCTGTGAGATCCTGTACCAAAGACTAGAACCTGTCAGGAAACAGAACCCAGAAGGCACATGGCAGACCTGGGTATTTCATATTGATGTGCACTTCCCATGACAACATCATTATTTAAGTAGAACAGAGGGATATACATCAGTTCATGAATAGCAACATGGTTCTAAATGACCTGTTTGTGTGCTGGAAAATAGGTGACCTCCGCATTCATCCAAAGGATCAGTCTGTCAGCTACTGGATACTACAGGTAATGAGATTCAACATAGATTTCCATGCAGACCTAACGCAGAGGAGTGTTTTGAAGCCTTTCATATGGTCTTTTATTTCACTATTACAGATACAAAACCATTAACTTTTAGGACTGTAGGGCCTATGTGTAAAATATTGCTACTCTTAGCTAATGTGGAAAGATACATGTATAATTGTATATAATTACAGTAGATAGCGTTGTGTGTGTGTGTGTATATAAATGATGTATAACATAAACTGCTGACGTTTGTATAGGGGTCATGACCTCTACATGGACTGGGAGAAGCAGGAGGGCCAACCGTATGCCTACTTCACCTACGGTGCCTGCTGCAGTGAGGTGGAGGTTGACTGTCTCACTGGAGACTACAGGGTGACCTCACTTACACAACCAGTATCTCTTACATGCTTTTTCTGTTACACACTTTACCTTAGGTACTAGTCAGATGGTCAAATGAAGACATTCACTATTTCATACTATTAAATATGCACAATTTGACATTTGTTTTCTGCCTATGTCTAGACGGTGAGGACAGACATTGTTATGGATATTGGAAGGAGCATCAACCCCTCCGTAGACATTGGCCAGATTGAGGGCGCTTTCATCCAGGGTTTGGGTCTGTACACCATGGAGGAGCTGAAGTTCTCTCCCTCGGGAGTGTTGTACACACGTGGCCCGTCCCAGTACAAGATCCCTGCTGTCTGTGACATACCACTTCAGTTCAACGTCTACCTGCTTTCAGGCTCTGACAACCCACATGCCATCTACTCATCTAAGGTGAGCGAAGGGTGTGCCAGGAAAAACTATCGTTAAACTAGTTGTGGCCTTTAACCAAGACCTTTGGCGTCTACAGTAGTCCGTAAAGAATGTTCTGTTGAATTAATTGGACGATAAAGTAAATATTCTCCTCTACAGGGAATCGGAGAGCCGGTGCTGTTCCTGGGTAGCTCTGTGTTCTTCGCCATTAAAGACGCGGTGGCAGCAGCCCGGGTAGAGGCTGGTATGGTGGGACCCTTTACCTTGGACAGCCCTGCTACCCCAGAGAGGACCTGTCTGGCCTGTAACACCCCCTTTACTCAGAAGGTAAGGCGATGCCACCAGCCAGTCTCAATTCACTCCCTACCCCAACCCATAATGCTTGACCCTAACCCATCAATGTTTGCCAATTTGAATATGGAGTTTTCATACTGCTTCCATCTTACAGAGCTGCAAACATAAAGGGAGTTAGGAACAGGAAGGGGTAGGGAGTGAAATGGAACCGGCAAGTCACCAGTTCAATGTACTGTACCTTATTCATGTGGCAGCCATGACTGTTTGAAATCCAACTTACTGCTCGGGAGTAATGTCAGCCATTGTTCTCTTCCAGATTCCAGCCAGCAAACCAGGATCATTCCAACCGTGGGCTTTGAGTATTCCCTGAATTAAAATAATATTCTGACTTGTCAGAGGTATTGATCACTGCCATAAGGAATACTACCTAATCATAGAATGTTACTAACATAGAAATTCTTTATTTAGCTGAATAAGGATCAATAACACTGTATGATTGTAATACTTTAAATATCAAGTTACAGAATAAGCCTATGCTTTTGCTGCCTACATATACTTTGCTTAAAATAAAATAAAAAATGTAAAAAAAGTTTGTCTCAAATTAAATTTGATGTAAAAGGTAGGATTGTCCAATTGTGAATCCATCCAATGCCGTGTACGCCTTTCACTTTCAATAAATTGCATGTTTCTCAACTTGAATACAATGCTTCAAAAATGTATACTTTATTAGTCAGACATCCGAATGCTTTACAGCACAGAATTAAACCAACGCTCAAAGTTCAGTTCTATTTTTTTTAGGTGAATCTGGGTTCTGTATGTTGACCGCTCTTGGCCGTAAGTCACAGATGCAGGATTGTTAAAGTTTTACCAAACAGCCCAAAACATACACGACCAAAGCAACACCAGATGGTGTATTTGTCTTACCCTTGGTTCCTAGGACAAGAGTGAAATTTCAAGCAACAGCGTCAATCACATATTCTAGATACATTTCCGAGTCATCCAGAAAGCACACAATCTGCAAGAAACCCACCAATACCGAACGATACGTTAAGATGAGGTGAATGATTAACAGTTGGAGCCAAGCCCAGGTCTGACGAGGCTACCGAGTCATATTCAGTTGATGCTCCATGGTTTGAATGTTCCTTTCTGTGGTTTTAATGTTCCTTTCTGCAACAAACACACAGTTAATTGTATAAAGCCAATGACATAACATAAATCAAAGGCTCATACATGCTTATTGCATGTTCTAAGGCATGCCTGCAGGTACAGTATGAAGTGGTGTTAATTCACATTTCACTGATTTCGACAAACGGTCACACTACTGTACTTCGTGATCTCCAGTGAGACAGTCAATCTCCACTTCTGAGTAGCAGGCCCCGAAGGGTGAAGTAATAGTAGGCTGGACCCACGCTGTTCTCCCAGTCCACACCCGTGTGAGGTCCCCTGGAATCCATATGGTACCCATATTAGGATAGCCTCCTTGTGACTGAGACTTTCCCAATATGAGCGCCGTAATCGTGCCATTGCAGTGATCACGGCCTTACGACAGTCAGTGATTGATACGTTGCATTGCTTCATTACACACTGCAGTCTATTGTATTGACAGGCTACGTACATGAAGAAGCCAGTTGCAGATTAGCTGACCTTCTGGCAATCTGTGGGAAAGAGCAAAAGTTATTGTACGCTATACCATTATTAGTTTATTATAGCCTGGTGGATGTTTGTTGATTACCCATTGTTGCCATGTATATTTGGGATGATTTTCCATGACCGGCTTTAAGCGCCTCATCAGTTTCTCACAAGCATCCTGAGATCATACACAGTAACATCTGGTAAGAGTACAGCAAACACATCGAAACGGTATGTCTTTATAAGCCATTGAGAAGCCTGTGAGAACAGAACATTGGCGCTAGCCTGGTCCCGGATCTGTTTGTGCCGTCTTGCCAACTCCTATGGTCATTGTCCATAGGAGTTGGCGTGACAACACAAACCGATCAGAGACCAGGCTTCGTTGAAATACCTTGACTGCCTTGCCCACTGCGTCCGTGCCAAAGGAGGCTGCTGAGTGTGCAGCATTGGGAACGTTGCCCGTACAGGTCTCTGATGTGGATCTCGCCCTTTGAAATGTTTCCAGAGGCTGTTGCCTTGGGAGAGCAGTTAGTGAAAATCTGATGTTCTATTAAGTGTAAAGGTACCCAGCTCCCAATTGAGTAAGGCCTGGCCATTTGTTTGTTTTTGCCTTACGTTTTACCACGAACGCCAGCACACACACAACCCACCCGTTATGCATATTTGTTAGTGGTGTTTAATACCGTGTCTGATTTATTGTGTGGGGTCTTTTTATTTGGGTTTACTGTGGTTCTTCACGGGTTAGAAAGGGATGCACCTTTAAAGGGAACACAAATACAATTTTCTGAAGTATCTATTGTCCAAATTCTGGTTGCACACATGTAAATTCTCCTAATAAGAAATGTACTGAAACCCCCAATGTAAACCTGGTGCACAGAATGTTTGAAATGTCTTTAAATAATGAGTCTGAAAGCAAAGGGAAAATAACACTCAGTTAATGGTGTCGAATGACCTCTGTCCTGACTTTCTGGTGAGGCCTGATCACCCTCGCTAGAAAGGCTAGAGACATTGGGTGAGATTTAAGTATAATATGTAAATATGAAGAACTGTTGTTGTTTGTTTTTGTCTTGTGTCAAAACAAATCTCACCAGATTGGATCTGCTGTATGGCCTGGATTTCTCCCTAAGAGTTAGCCCTCTAACTCCCTGACACTATAACGCTGTGGTGAGGTCTCCAAAATAATAAAGGAGTATAAGTCCATTTGAAAAATGGCTTCAACAGCGTGTTGTTATTCTCTTTGACATTTCTCTTGGATATTTCTATTAAGAATATTGGGAATGTAATAATTTGTCATACAGTGAAAAGTTTCATAAATGCCCTGTTGTTCTGGTCTCTTTCAAGATTATGGCAAAGGTGACCACAGATGGTATCTAGATGCATGGAAGGGATAGTTTGACTGAGAACAGTGTGAGCCCCTTCCCATCTAACCGGCTGAAGTAATGGCAACAATGCCGTTCACTATGGCCTTTTCTCTCGGGAGTGAGGCATGAGTCCGGAGACCGTCCCCGTGGAGTGAGCATGCAGAGAGATCACGTCTAAACTTCTCTCATTCTGCTGGTGTACTGGTCGGAAAATGGACACGACAGAATGGACCGTAAAGGAAAGGTGGTGGAGGCTCAGGTAAAAAATGTGTCTGTTTGGGAAAATCTGATTATACCCCAGATATTGAAATCAGGACATTATCAAAAGCCATTCACTTTGATGTGCATGAGTTACATGTGTGCCATTGGGAGGATGAACTGTAAAGCTATCTGAAGAAGAAAATGAAGAAACTCCAGAAGAAAGAGCGCCGAGTGATGGACTCAACGTGAAGCACTAGGGACTGACATTCTAAATTTGGGTTGGATAATTTAGCAATAGTTCTATTTATGATTCGGAAAGGTAAGATGGAGAGACAGAGCGCTGCCCCTAAACTGTGAGGAGAGCACAAAGTGAGGGAAGGGTGCACTGCTCATCCTGCAGGTGGCTTCTGAAATGAATTAAGAATCCAGGGAGTTTCGGGAGGTTATCAGAAAACCTACTAGATTGTAGCTTGGGCAAACCATAATTAGGACATTGACAGTATGGGCTTTGTGGTCCTTGCCCCAATCTGATTCTCATCAAGGGTGGTGTGAAATGATTAAACATTATTACTAAACAACAGAATATTCTCTATCTTCCCTCTACAAGTCAATATGTTCTCGAGGTGGCGTGGAACATGTGAGTGATCATTGTTCCAGATGAGGGACGGTTGGAAGCTGACGAGAGCCCGTTTTAGTATGTTTATAACTATATACAGTGCATAATAGTACAAAACTGAAATGTCACATTTACATACAGTACCAGTCAAAAAAAAAGTCAAGGGTTTTTCATAATTTGACTATTTTCTACATTGTAGAATAATAATAAAGACATAACTATGAAATAACACATATGGAATCATGTAGTAACCAAAAAAAGTGTTAAACAAATCAAAATAGATTTTATATTTTAAGATTCTTCAAAGTAGCCCGCCTTCGCCTTGATGACAGCTTTGCACACTCTTGGCATTCTCTCAACCAGCTTCGCCTGAAATGCTTTTCCAACGGTCTTGATGGAGTTCCCATATGCTGAGCACTTGTTGGCTGCTTTTCCTTCACTCTGCAGTCCAAGTAATTCCAAACCATCTCAATTGTGTTGAGGTCAGGTGATTGCGGAGGCCAGGTCAGCTGATGCAGCACTCCATCACTCTCCATCTTGGTCAAATAGCCCTTACACCGCCTGGAGATGTGTTGGGTCTGGGTCCTCTTGGAAAACAAATGATGGGATGGCGTATCGCTGCAGAATGCTGTGGTAGCCATGCTGGTTAAATGTGCCTTTAATTCTAAATAAATCACAGACTGGCACCAGCAAAGCACCCCAACACCATCACATCTCCTCCTCCATGCTTCATGGTGGGAACCACAAATGCGGAGATCATTCATTCACCTACTCTGCGTCTCACAAAGACACAGCAATTGGAACCAAAAATCTCAAATTTGGACTCATCAGACCAAAGAACAGATTTTCACCAGTCTAATATCCATTTCTCTTGTTTCTTGGCTCAAGCAAGTCTCTTCTTATTATTGGTGTCCTTTAGTAGTGGTGAAGGCCTGATTCATGCAGTCTCATCTGAAGAGTTGATGTTGAGCTGTGTCTGTTATTTTAACTCTGTGAAGCATTTATTTGGGCTGCAGGTGAAGTGAAGTTAACTTTAATGAACTTATCCTCTGCAGCAGAGGTAACTGGGTCTCCCTTTCCTGTGGCGGTCCTCATGAGAGCCAGTTTCATCATAGAGCTTGATGGTTTTTGCGACTGCACTTGAAGAAACATTCAAAGTGCTTGAAATGTTCTGGATTGACTGACCTTCATGTCTTAAAAGTAATGATGGACTGTAAGTTTGATTGGGCTAAAAGAAATGCCATTTGCTTATGAGAATGATGAAAATAATGAGGACTATAAGGAACTCACTGAAGGTCATGAAGAGTATAACCATGTTCTCCCCCCTGCTCATGATGATAGAATTTCCATAAATTGTGTAATAAAGCATTTGTGTAACAGTATGAAATTAAGGTCTTAAATGATACCATTCTACTGCAATGATTTTACATGTGTAAGGGCTAAGGAATACCTATGTAAGAATGCTGTTCATTGACTATAGCTCAACATTCAACACCATAGTACCTTCCAAGCTCATCATTGTGGTGTCAGGAAAATAACCTCTCACTCAACATCAACAAAACAAAGGAGATAATCGTGGACTTCAGGAAACAGCACCCCCTATCCATATCCATATTGACGGGACAGCAGTGGAGAAGGTGGAAAGTTCCTCTGTGTACACATCACTGACAAACTGAAATGGTCCACCCACACATACAGTGTGGTGTAGAAGGAGCAACAGCGACTTGTCAATCTCAGGAGGCTGAAGAAATTTGGCTTGTCAACCAAAACCCTCACAAACTTTTACAGATGCACAATTGAGAGCAGGGCTCTCCAGAGGGTAGTGCGGTCTGCACAACGCATCACTGGGGGCAAACTACCTGCCCTCCAGGACACCTACAGCACCCAATGTCACAGGAAGGCCAAAAAGGTAATCAAGGCAACAACCACCCGAGCCACTGCCTGTTCACAACGCTACCATCCAGAAGGCGAGGTCAGTACAGGTGCATCAAAGCTGGGACCGAGAGACTGAAAAACAGCTTCTATATCAAAGTCATCAGACTGTTAAACAGCCATCACTAGCACAGATAGGCTGCTGCCTACATACAGACCTGAAATCATTGGCCACTTTAATAAATGGAACACGAGTCACTTTAATAATGCCACTTTAATAATGTTTACATATCTTGCATTACTCATCTCATATGTATATACTGTATTCTATACTATCATTTGCATCTTAGCCTATGCACTCTGTCATTGCTCATCCAGATATATATATATATTCTTATTCCATTCCTATACCAATAGATTTGTATGTATTAGGTATTTGGTTGGGGAATTGTTAGATGTTACTTGTTAAATATTGCTGCACTTTTGTTACACTCGCAATAACATCTGCTAACCATGTATGTGACCAATATAATTTGATTTGATTGTATGGAATAAGGATCGGTTACTAGTTAGATTGTACAGCCCAGAGTGAAGGGTTTGACAGGATAAAGTGTCTGGTTTCACTTTTAATAGAAGTGTTTTGATATAACCTTCTTTGATAGTGTAAGCCATAATATAATGCTTACCTTAATATGTAACAATAATTATCACAACAGAAAGAGCTTGGAGTTATGAGTTAAACTAAGGTCATCACCAATATCCAGAGTGGTATTTGAATGAGAGAGTAAAGCAGTTATTCCTCGCTGGTTTGGAGTAAGGGATGTCAATGGACAGAAGGACTTCATCTGGTCAAAGCTCTGTCTTGCCAGTGAAGAGATCTTCATTCAGAGGGATCTCCCATGTCCCATTTTCTACAACAAAAAGACAGTTTCATACTATGAATCGAGGCATCACTCATGGTTGATTAACCATGTCCTTCCCATTTAGGTCATGTGAATTGAATGATCACGAACTGAATGAAAAGGATCAAATCAAGGAGAATCAATGCTTTGCCCAACAGTACCTGTAGACTGGACCTGTAGCATGCAGTCCAATGCAGCTAGGACACTATTGAGATCATACTTTGGGTTGGCACTGAGGATATTGCCTCCAATGGTCTGTAAACATGGGACATCATAAAACCCATCAAATAAAACACATCAATAAGGCTTTCAGGCAAGAGTAATGCAGTGGTCTAATGTCATGCGACTGGCCTATTGCACGACAGTGGCCCAGCGACACCCTTTTCACACTACATAGCCAAGCCAAGCTGTACTGTCTATGCTTGCCTAGTTATGCATTGACCATAGATGCTGGAACCATTCTAAAAAGGTGAGAAGAAAATATCTGAGCCAGCACAGTTAAGTTTGTTGGGTACATACAGGTGTGCGTTCTTAATTTGATCATTCTGTTGTCACAGGGAATTTTCCTGTGCAGGAGGAAATGCAAATTAGCACAGTTAAGTTTGTTGGGTACATACAGGTGTGCGTTCTTAATTTGATCATTCTGTTGTCACAGAGAATTTTCCTGTGCAGGAGGAAATGCAAATTGTAGTGTACTCAAGGTTTAAAAAGGCTTCTAAAGTTGGTCATTTAAAATGTCCGACTTGATTTACCCTAACTAAAAATGTATCAGCCAATACAACCATGTCCATTAATTATAATCCACATACTAATTAAAGTGTCCTTTTGCTGCAGGATTACTTTCCTGCTGTGAGAAACTGGTCAAATTATGTTAGCACATCTGTATCTGTAGGCAACAGTTATAGGGCTTACAGCCATGTTGCGGACCTGTTTCCTTGCTAGACACTGCAGGGTCTGAAGCAGGGCCTGGTACCACCTGGTTCTCGCTGCCTCCATCTCCCTCACAGCCCTCTCCATCTCCTCCTTCAGACCGGACAGGGTGCAGATAGCCACCACACTTACACCTGCATGGACACGAACACACAGCAAGTAGATGACGAAAAGCTGAAAAGTCATTGAAATGAACAGACAATAAATACACATCTAAACCTTCCATTCCTTCCCCCACGTCACAGTATGTAAATCTGAAACTCTCCCGGCGTAGATGGTAAGAGGATGATGGACTCCTTTCACTTGCATATTTGGTCCTGCTCAAAATAAATACACGCATAATAGATACAATGTGGCTTAGTAGTCATCAGGATGAATGTTTGTTGTACAGTATACAACGTATGGGTCTAAACTCAGCAAAAAAAGAAACGTCCACTCACTGTCAACTGCGTATATTTTCAGCAAACTTAACATGTGTAAATATTTGTATAACAAGACCCCGGGCATGAGCAGGGACCCTGGGTATCTTTCATTTTGTGTTTTTTAGAGTCAGTAGAAAGGCCTCTTTAGTGTCCTAAGTTTTCATTGAAAAAGCTACTTTGCCCCTTAGGGCCATGCTGACCCTATTCATTCTGAAACCCCAGCAAAAATCTGCTTTTCATTTATGGGACTTTCATTTATCTGCATGTCCAGCCCTTATATTTAGCCTGACAATTAAATGTTTTACCATTTTATTTTTTACAACAACCAGGGCGACAAGTAGACTAGTACACAAAACAATTTGACATAAACAGTTGCATTCCTGATTTTTATTGACATAAAATAAGGTCTGCCAAAGCAAAAACTTGATAAAAAAATGAATTTATATGAATGCGAAATAGTTTGCTCACTGGGAAATTAATATCCATCGAGTCAGTGACAACTGTGTGGAGTTTGTGACAGCAACTATGTGAGCTTATTATAATATTGTCACAATAGACACAAAACGTTCATATTTGCCATATTTGCCATATTTGTCATGGTAATTTCCTGTATTACTAAACATTGAGAGAGCAAACCACACTCAAGTCAGAGTTATATTATAAAGTCCATCTTTAATTATATATGAGCTTCACCATAGCCCTGTGACTCTCAGATCAATTCAGTGTCTATAAAGGAATTCTCTGAGAGTGCTTACAAAACAGTTCTTAGTATCATTTATAGCCAAGACACACTCATCTCAACTCACATGACGAAACACAGAACTCAGGAACAGTTCACAAAGAACCCTTTACTTGAAAGAGGAGTATCCCATAGCCAGATAGCATTAGCTATAAATTATCGTTCAGTTTGCTCTCCTAAAACGAGAGCTTAGGACCAAAACATTACCTTATCCAATGGCATATATCAATTTTCAATTCTAGATACTCCCATCTCAAATACACCCCCTCCTGGACAAGCTCACGGAGACAGTGAGCCTCTTCGGTCATATACTAAATCAAGATAAGGGCAACCTCAGAGGGGACATACAATAGTTACAGACACATTCCCATAAGAAGACAAGCCTCCATTCTGTCCTCCTCCCCTTCTGATATTCTTCACAGCATTACATGGTTTAACAGATACAATGACATATGAAGACAAGCCTGACCTCTCCCCTCTCTGGGCCCCTAGTGACTAAGCCCTAGCAGAGAAAGGAGAACTGCAAACTGCCAACAGTATTATCCAAAAGAAGACATCCTAATGACAAATATCTCACATAAGCATTGTTAAGTAAATAAAACATAATTTATCAATGTTACCTAAATAATTCTGATTCAACAACGACACGAGTCTCAGCTTTTAGTAGTTTGTAGCTGAAACCATTCGAACTCCACAGACATGTATGTAAAAGACCCAGCCCCGTGCCCCTTCGGGATCCGCCCTTGACTCACAAACACCACTCTAGCTCAGCCCCCATTAATCACAAAGTCTAACGGATGCAGAAGAAATATACACAATGTTTAAAATGTGTTAAAAGTCCAAAACACGCCGGCGTTACGTTGGGACTCGTTGGGTTAAGGGGACTATACCATTCCCTAACGCATCTTGCTCAAGTATAAGTGGAATTCCTTAGGTTAAAGTGTAAAGTATTAAACTCACATCACTATTCATGTGTTGCTTAGTTCCATTCTCTATACAGCACTTTCCTCCTGATTCTCCATTGCGGCAACATCCCTCTTCATTCTCTGATACCTAGTGATATGTAACATGCATTTTACAGAACATGTGCCAAAGTAATCAAAAGAGAAAGCATGTGCATTTTGGTTAAAGAGACATGTGCTTTGAATCAAACAACTAGCTTGGGGAAATGGGTTAAAGGCATTTCTCACATCACAGAAAGTACAGTGGCAGAGGTTTCCTTTGAGGAAGTCAAAAAACTGTCAATAATGTTCGAAAATAGCTAGCACCTACAGCTAACGTTTTTGTAGAGACCTTCGGACTATTCAATATTATAAAAATAATAATAATAGCCTATGTTTTATATTTGATCTGTAAAATATATAGAAATGACCTCCTAGAGCCTCTCTGATGTCCTCCATGTTGGGCTGTGGTTTGTTCCTCAGTAAAGTGTACATGGACATCACCATGCCTGGAGTACAGAACCCACACTGAGACCCGTGGGCCTTGGCTATACACTCCTTGAAGAACATAGATCAGCTTCCCTTACAATGAATGGTGAGATCCACGTGTAGGATTTAGGATCACAAAACCCTATATAACCCTATAGTAGGACCTACCTGAACCGGATGCAGTTTGGTCTTGGTGCTGCCGATACCCTCCACTGTTACCACAGCAGCCCCATGCAGTGTGCAGATGGGCTGCAGACAGGCGTTAACAGTGTAGTGGCTAGGATCAGAGGTCAAGGATATTATAAGCAGTGCCGTCTCAAATGGAATAGAATAGTGTGATGCAAATTGAAGAAGATTCCAGTCATTATACCCCTAAACTGTGTTTCTCAGTCATGATATTTTGTGGTGGTGTTATTTAGTAAAATATTAAATTGTTTTCTTCCCACATATAGTTGCGAGGGCAGTATTAAAATGAAAGGACACAGAACTCTGTTGTGGAGTTGGTCATATCTGGACACCATGACTGTGCAGGACCCACAGCCACCCACTCCACAACCATACTTAGTCCCAGTTAAAAGCACTATATAGGGAAGAGATACATGTAGATGATTTTGTCTAAGCATTTTGAAATGACTCACTGCTACTCAACCCAGCACCTTAGAGGCTGCAGCCCTATTAACATAGACATGGAATCACTGGCCACTTTAATAATGGAACACTAGTCACTTTAATAATGTTTACTTACTGCTTTACTCATCTCATTTGTATTAACTGTATTCGATTCTACTGTATTTAGTCAATGCCATTCCATCATTGCTCGTCCTAATATTTATATATTTCTTAATTCCATTCTTTTACTTTTAGATTTGTGTATTGTTAGATACTACTGCACTGTTGGAGCTAGGAACACAAGCATTTTGCTACACCCACAATAATATCTGCTAAATATGTGTATGTGACCAATGAAATTAGATTTGATGAACATAGACATTATGTGCTGTTTATTTACATAAAAAAAGGTGTTGTTATTTTGTTGAGAAAAAGTACCTTTCCTTCTGAGGAATTTGAGTAGCACCTCCTCTCTAAGATCTGAAATGTGTACATCCGCCAACGCACGCGTACACACACACACACACACACACACACACACACACACACACACACACACACACACATACATACATACACACACACACACACACACACACACACACACACACACACACACACACACACACACACACACACACACACACACACACACACACACACACACACACACTCACACACACACACACATACACATACATACACACGTACACATACACACACACACCACACACCACAATCTATTCTAAGACAACCAAGCCTCTGTCTGTGAGAAAACAGTAACAAGGCATATCTACATCAGGAGACAGGAAAGTCCCTTGAGACAGGAAAGGACCCTGGAGAGTCAAAATGAAAGTCTATGGTACCTTGAGACAATTTTGGTGGAAAGGACCCAATAATGGAGTCATAGCATCTAAATGATATGACAATAATCAATATTGGTGGCATCTAATCTATGGAGACAATAATCAGGATATTGGTGTCATACTCTCTGCATCTAATCCATGGTACTATCTGTGACAATAATCAGGATATTGGTGTCATACTCTCTGCATCTAATCTATGGTACTATCTGTGACAATAATCAGGATATTGGTGTCATCTAATCCATGGTACTATCTGTGACAATAATCAGGATATTGGTGTCATACTCTCTGCATCCATGGTACTATCTGTGACAATAATCAGGATATTGGTGGATAATCCATGGTACTATCTGTGACAATAATCAGGATATTGGTGTCATACTCTCTGCATCTAATCTATGGTACTATCTGTGACAATAATCAATATTGGTGTCATACTCTCTGCATCTAATCCATGGTACTATCTGTGACAATAATCAGGATATTGGTGTCATACTCTCTGCATCTAATCCATGGTACTATCTGTGACAATAATCAGGATATTGGTGACAATAATCAGGATATTGGTGTCATCTCTGCATCTAATCCATGGTACTATCTGTGACAATAATCAGGATATTGGTGTCATCTAATCCATGGTACTATCTGTGACAATAATCAGGATATTGGTGTCATACTCTCTGCATCTAATCTGACAATAATCAGGATAATCTATGCACTCTCTGCATCTAATCCATGGTACTATCTGTGACAATAATCAATATTGGTGTCATACTCTCTGCATCTAATCTATGGTACTATCTGTGACAATAATCAGGATATTGGTGTCATACTCTCTGCATCTAATCCATGGTACTATCTGTGACAATAATCAGGATATTGGTGTCATACTCTCTGCATCTAATCCATGGTACTATCTGTGACAATAATCAGGATATTGGTGCATCTAATCATATCTGTGACAATAATCTGCATCTAATCCATGGTACTATCTGTGACAATAATCAGGATATTGGTGTCATAACTCTATCTGCATCTAATCATGGTACTATCTGTGACAATAATCAGGATATTGGTGTCATATTGGTGTCATCTCTGCATCTAATCCATGGTACTATCTGTGACAATAATCAGGATATTGGTGTCATACTCTCTGCATCTAATATATGGTACTATCTGTGACAATAATCAGGATATTGGTGTCATACATCTAATCTATGGCATGACTAATCAGGATATGGCATCTAACTATCTGTGACAATAATCAGGATTTTGGTGGCATCTAATCCATGGGTGACAATAATCAGGATATTGGTGTCATACTCTCTGCATCTAATATATGGTACTATCTGTGACAATAATCAGGATATTGGTGTATCAGTCTGCTGACAATCATGTGCAATCAAGTGAACATTTTGAGGTGGGAGGACTGGAGGAATATGCATCAATAAATGAAATACTGCATAATAAAATATTTCAGAAAATTATACATTTTAGAAAGCAGCCTTTTGTTTAATATTTTCTTACAGTGATGAAGTGATATGATTTCCTCATACTAACCATAGAAATAATAGAAAGTATCACAAACACAATACTTATTTACCAGACAACTGCATGACAATTATTATTCAATTTAATTTGGAACTAATGTCAATTGAGCTGCTCAGCAAAAGGAACATATTCCATCCTCTGCAGTTTGAAAATGTGGCCTAATGTTATTCCAAAAGACCAGTACAGCATAAATGGTCAAACCAACATCTAATGGAGAGTAAATAAAGTGTTGATTCAATATGGTTAAGCAGTCCGGATTTTTTTTACACAGGCAGCCCAATTCGGATATTTTACTCCATTATTGGCAAAAGATCTGATTTAAAAAAAATATAGATATTTAACTATGCAAGTCAGTTAAGAAAGAAATATTATTTACAATGATGGCCTACACCGGTCAAGCCCGGACGGCACTGGGCCAATTGTGTGCCGCCCTATGGGACTCCCAACAACAGCCAGTTGTGATACAGCCTGTATTCGAACCAGGGTATCTGTAGGGACGCCTCAAGCACTGAGACACAGTGCCTTAGACCAATGCACCACTCGGGAGCCCATTTGGTTAGTCAAAAGACCAATAATAGGGCAAAATATCAAAATTGAGTCACATTAGAAAAATCTAATTTCTTCTTTACCCATTTACAATTGTGGTATTTTGTTTGTTTTTTGTGTTTTGTGTAACTTATTGACCAAAAATAACTTCTGGACATCTGTAACGGCTGTTGTTGGTGGAAGAAGGTGAGGACCAAGGTGTAGCGTGGTATGTGTCAATATTTATTAATTGAACACGGAAAGAACAAAAAAACAAAGAGAAACGACCGAAAACAGTTCTGGCTGGTGCAGACACACAACAGAAAACAGAAAACAATCACCCACGAAACACTGGTGGGAAAAGGTTACCTAAGTATGATTCTCAATCAGAGACAACTAATGACACCTGCCTCTGATTGAGAACCATACCAGGCCAAACGCAAAATACAACATAGAAAAACAAACATAGACTGCCCACCACACCTCACGCCCTTACCATACTAAACAAAGAAAAAACAAAGGAACTAAGGTCAGAATGTGACAACATCAGAACAGCAATTACTCACCGTGGACTGGAAGAAACGTTTTCCTTTAACGAGTCCGACAAGAAGGATATCATGCTTTCACCGGAACAGGACCAGATCCACGCCTTTTGCGTTAAGAAAAGAAGCAAGAAAAGAGGCTGCAGATTGGACAGCCTTCTGAGAATCCGTAGGCTAGCGAGTAAACTCCCACTGCCATCCGTTCTACTTGATAACGTGCAATCATTGGAGAAAAAAATTGATGATCTACGATTAAGATTATCCTACCAACAGGATATCAAAAACAGTAACATCTTATGTTTCACCGAGACATGGCTGAACGACGATACGGACAATATAGACCTAGCGGGATTTTCCATGCACCGGCAAAACAGACCCCCACCCCTCTGGTAAGACGAGTGTGTGTCGGGAGGTATTGCCCGCCTGAGGTAGAGTACCTTATGATAAGCTGTAGACCACACTATCTACCAAGAGAGTTATCATCGATATTATTCGCACCACCACAGAACGAAGCTGGAACTAAGACTGCTCTCAACCAGCTCTATAAGGCCATAAGCAAAGAAAAAAATGGTCATCCAGAAGCGGCGCCCCCTAGTGACCGGGGACTTTAATGCAGGTAAACTTAAATCAGTTTTACCACATTTTTACCAGCATGTCACGTGCAACCAGAAAAAAAAAATCCTAGACCACCTTTACTCCACACACAGATGCATACAAAGCTCTCCCCCGCCCGCCATTTGGCACATATGACCATAATTATAGCCTCCTGATTCCTGCTCACAAGCAAAAACTAAAGCAGGAAAATACCAGTGACTTGCTCAATACGGAAGTGGTCAGATGATGCGAATGCTACACTGCAGTCATTGGCTTCATCAATGAGTGCATCGATGATGTCGTTGCCCTCAGACGAACCATCAAACAAGCAAAGCATCAATACAGGATTAAGATTGAATCCTACTACACTGGCTCTGATGCTCGTCGGATGTGGCAGGGCTTGAAAACTATTACGGACTACAAACAAAAGCCAGACGCGAGCTGCCCAGTGACGCAAGCCTACCAGATGAGCTAAATACCTTTTATGCTCGCTTCGAGGCAAGCAACACTGAAGCATACACAAGAGCACCAGCTGTTCTGGATGACTGTGTGATAATGCTCTCTGTAGCCAATGTGAACAAACCCTTTAAACAGGTCAACATTCACAAATCCGCTGGATTACCAGGACGTGTACTCAAAGCATGCGTGGACCAACTGTCAAGTGTCTTCACAGATATTTTCAAGCTCTCTGTGACCGATTCTGTAATACCTACATGTTCCAAGACCACCATAGTCCCTGTGCCCAAGCAAGTGAAGGTAACCTGCCTAAATGATTACCGCCCCATGGCACTCACAGTGGTAGCCATGAAGTGCTTTGAAAGGCTGGTCATGGCTCACATCAACAACATCCTCCCGGACACCCTAGACCCACTCTAATTCGCATACCGCCCCAACAGATCCACAATCTCAATCGCACTCCACACTGCCCTTTCTTACCTGGACAAAACCAATACCTATTAGAGAATGCTGTTTATTAACTACAGCTCAGCATTCAACACCATACTGCCCACGAAACTCATCACTAAGATAAGGACTCTGGGACTAAACACCTGCCTCTGCAGCTGGATCCTGGACTTCCTGACAGAGTAGGAAACTCTTACCACCTGTGTATAAGATGTATAAATTGAAGGTAAAAGCTGAAGTGTTTATTAATTTACTCCAATTGGGGGATCGGTGGTAGGGTTTGCGGGGAATAATAATAAAGGTATATTCCTCTGGACAAGAGGAATACCTATGTGAGAATGCTGTTCATCGACTACAGCTCGGCATTTAACACCATAGTGCCCTCCAAGCTCGCCATCAAGCTCGAGACCCTGGGTCTCGACCCCGCCCTGTGCAACTGGGTACTGGACCTCCTGACGGGCCGCCCCCAGGTGGTGAGGGTAGGCAACAACATCTCCACCCCGCTGATCCTCAACACTGGGGCCCCACAAGGGTGCATTCTGAGCCCTCTCCTGTACTCCCTGTTCACCCACGACTGCGTGGCCACGCACGCCTCCAACTCAATCATCAAGTTTGCGGATGACACAACAGTGGTAGGCTTGATTACCAACAACGACGAGACGGCCTACAGGGTGGAGGTGAGGGCCCTCGGAGTGTGGTGTCAGGAAATTGACCTCACACTCAACGTCAACAAAACTAAGGAGATGACTGTGGACTTCAGGAAACAGCAGAGGGAACACCCCCCTATCCACATCGATGGAACAGTAGTGGAGACGGTAGTAAGTTTTAAGTTCCTCGGCGTACACATCACAGACAAACTGAATTGGTCCACCCAAACAGACAGCACCGTGAAGAAGGCGCAGCAGCGCCTCTTCAACCTCAGGAGGCTGAAGAAATTCGGCTTGTCACCAAAAGCACTCACAAACTTCTACAGATGCACAATCGAGAGCATCCTGTCGGGCTGTATCACCGCCTGGTACGGCAACTGCTCCGCCCACAACCGTAAGGCTCTCCAGAGGGTAGTGAGGTCTGCACAACGCATCACCGGGGGCAAACTACCTGCCCTCCAGGACACCTACACCACCCGATGTCACAGGAAGGCCATAAAGATCATCAAGGACAACAACCACCCGAGCCACTGCCTGTTCACCCCGCTATCATCCAGAAGGCTAGGTCAGTACAGGTGCATCAAAGCTGGGACCGAGAGACTGAAAAACAGCTTCTATCTCAAGGCCATCAGACTGTTAAACAGCCACCACTAACATTGAGTGGCTGCTGCCAACACACTGACTCAACTCCAGCCACTTTAATAATGGGAATTGATGAGAAATTATGTAAAATATATCACTAGCCACTTTAAACAATGCTACCGAATATAATGTTTACATACCCTACATTATTCATCTCATATGTATACGTATATACTGTACTCTATATCATCTACTGCATCTTTATGTACTACATGTATCACTAGCCACTTTAAATATGCCACTTTGTTTACATTCTCATCTCATATGTATATACTGTACTCAATACCATCTACTGTATCTTGCCTATGCCGCTCTGTACCATCACTCATTCATATATCTTTATGTACATATTCTTTATCCCCTTACACTTGTGTCTATAAGGTAGTAGTTTTGGAATTTTTAGCGAGATTACTCGTTGGTTATTACTGCATTGTCGGAACTAGAAGCACAAGCATTTCGCTACACTCGCATTAACATCTGCTAACCATGTGTATGTGACAAATAAAATTTGATTTGATTTCTTTAAAAAAGTATGTATGTATGTCTATATAGGTATGTGTATGTATATATGTGTATATGTATGCATGTGTGTATGGATATATATATTTACCCCAAAAATATATGGGGGATTGGAAATTATGCAGATAATTACTTTGACGGAAGCAACATTCTTTCCGCAATATTAAGCTGATCCACCCCTTATTTTTATTTTTTTAAAGAATAGGCAACAACACATCTGTCACCCTGATCCTTAACACTGGGGCCCCTCAGGGGTGTGTACTTAGTCCCCTCCTGTATTCCCTGTTCACCCACGACTGCGTGGCCAAACACGACTCCAACACCATCATTAAATTTGCTGACGACACAGCAGTGGTAGGCCTGATCACCGACAACGATGAGACAGCCTATAGGGAAGAGGTCAGAGAACTGGCCATGTGGTGCTAGGACAACAACCTCTCCCTCACTGTGAGCAAGACAATGGAGCTGATCGTGGACTACAGGAAAAAGTGGGCCAGACAGACCCCCATTAACATCGACGGGGCTGTACTGGAGCGGGTTCCTTGGTGTCCACATCACTAAAGAACTATCATGGTCCAAACATACCAAGACAGTCGTGAAGAGGGCACGACAAAACCTTTTCCAGGAGACTGAAAAGATTTGGCATGGGTCCCCAGATCCTCAAAAGGTTCTACAGCTGCACCATCGAGTGCATCCTGACCAGTTACATCACCGCCTGGTATGGCAACTGCTCAGCATCTGACCTATGGCGCTACAGATGGTGGAGCGAACAGCCCAGTACATCACTGGGGCCAAGCTTCCTGCCATCCAGGACCTACACAATAGGTGGTGTCAGAGGAAAGATTTATTTATTTTTTATATATTAACAACAAATTAATACATAAAGCACATGAGGGAACACAAGCATACATAGATTACAAACAATGGACAATCGAGCTAGGGGGTACAATATCACATTACAATTACACAAGGCCCTTAAGGGACATGCATATACTTACAATTCTAACAGCTTTTTTGTTAGTAGAGCATTTAACCATCTTAAAATACAGTTCAATTTCTTTTTGTAGGGTACAAAAATGTGGTTTTCTGTTTGTAAATGTACATTTGTGTGTATGAAATTTGGCCAAAAGAATAATGAAATTAATTACATAAAAATGTTTCAGCTTATTTCTATTGTATGTAAAGAATCCAAACAGTACATCTCTCCACAATAGTGTAAACCCTACTGATGTCTTGCCACAGTTGTCTTACATGCATACAATGCCAAAAAAAGATGCAACACTATTTCTAGGTGGTCATTACAAAAGGAGCAATTTGAGTTGATGTTTTCCTTAAAATGCTTCATATAGTGGTTGGCAGGATAATATTTATGAATAATTTTAAAGGAAACTTCCTTAATTTTGTTAACAAGTAGGTATATGTGTGGCAACATCCAAACTTTTTCCCAACAGATATTATCAATAAATCCATTCCAATAAGGCATGACATAAGGTATAGATAGATACAACATCCTGCTGAAACAAGGATCGTATCGCTCTGTTGTTGAATGGACCAAAAGAGAAAGAAATCTTTCCTACTGATGAGTCAACAGGGTCAATAGAAGGTAGGCTCTGAGGGTCAGGTCTTGACACGTTCCTGAATAACATAGCAACACCTGAGGGAATGGCATCTAAAACAATGACATCGAAAATCAATTCACAGCAATTTGGTGGGATGACATCATTGATGTTTGCTCAAAAGCTCTGAAGTATCATTTGTGGCAGTTTAAATACCTTCGGAATTGACCAATGTCACATGGCTTGAACTTGACCATAATTTACACACATTATCAAGAAAGTTACATCATGACAAAGAAACATTACATATACACTATAGAGCCGTATTTAAACACGCATGCGTACTTGCGAAAACCAGTCACTGGTTGGTTCCGGAAATAGTATTTTTGTTAGGTCGATAGAACTGAAATCGGGTGTTTTGAATTTGTTCTTTCTCTAACCGTTTTTTTATCTGCAGACATTTCGGTAGGTGACCTGCATACTTTGCACATTCGGTAGACAATTTAATCTACACGTGTCTGTTTAAACTAACATGTACTAGCTGGAGTTCTTTTTCAGGCAACTAAATGGCTAACAACGTTAGCTGTCATGTCGGAAGAACTGACTTTGTTCGATATGGCACGTTGAAACGCATGTTTTAATTAACGGCCCACTGTAGAGACACCTAGTTGCCAAATCGACGTCCTTTGGTCCAAGTTTTGTTCGCATTACAGGAAATTGTGGCTTGTTAGCTAACGTTAGCTGCTGTGGGTGTTTCGCAGGTGCCACACGAACAAGCAAGGCCTGGCTGAACAGGCGCATGGGGGAAGGTCCCCGTGCTCACACTAAAGCCTACCATATTGGATGGCAACTAAGCAGGCTAGCTAACTTCACCTAACTACAGTTCGATTGTAACCTAGCTTGGTCACGATGAATATTAAACCATGTCAACTTTGCCAGTTATCCAAATTACCAGGTGTGGCTTGCTAAAAGATATCCAGAACAAGGCATAGCATAGCATAGCTCTGACTGGCTCGCATGGGCCTAACGTTAGGTAAATACTGGTGGGCAGAGCACCTTTCCAACTAGCTATACATAGCCTGCTAATGTTTACTAGTTATCTTGACAGTGCTCAATCACAGACGTTAATGTTAAACTTTTCTCATCCAGAGTGTCTTTTATGAATAATCAAAAGCAGCAAAAGCCAACGCTAACCGGCCAGCGTTTCAAAACGAGGAAAAGAGGTAAGTTGGGCATCTTCTTTGTTGACCAATTGACCACTATTTTGGTTTCACCTTGCTATGTCAAAATGCTACCGGCAGTGAAATTCTGGCATGTTTTTCAACAGATGAAAAGGAGAGATTTGACCCTACTCAGTTTCAAGAAAGTATCGTACAAGGCTTGAATCAAACTGGCTCTGATTTGGAAGCTGTTGCAAAATTCCTTGATGCCTCTGGCGCCAAGCTTGACTACCGCCGGTATGCAGAGACACTCTTTGACATCCTGGTGGCTGGCGGAATGCTTGGTGAGTACAGATCTTTAAGTAGTGTAGAAAATCAGTAACTTTCAGGGATCCCTTGCCTCCTTCCCAAGTCCCACCCATCGGACCTTCAACAATGTGTTTTTTGAGAAGGAAAGGGGATTCATTGAGAGTTTTAGAGGAAGTGTAGTGTTGGAGGTCAGATTCCATACTGTTTGGAAAGCCACTGTTGTCCAGATCAGCACACATGACACTTTCTTTCTCCCCCTTCACCTGACTGCAGCCCCAGGAGGTAGTATATCGGACGACCTGACCCGCACAGAGTTCTGCCTCTTCACGGCACAAGAGGACCTTGAGACAATGCAAGCATATGCTCAGGTAAGAGGATGTGGAAATAATTTCTTAGGGCAATGTATCTATATCCAACTATAGATATACATTCGATTAGCTGGGTAGAGCTTCTTGACAGATGCATCTATATCCAACTATAGATATACATTCGATTAGCTGGGTAGAGCTTCTTGACAGATGTATCTATATCCAACTATAGATATACATTCGATTAGCTGGGTAGAGCTTCTTAACAGATGTATCTATATCCAACTATAGATATACATTCGATTAGCCGGGTAGAGCTTCTTGACAGATGTATCTATATCCAACTATAGATCTACATCTGTCAAGAAGCTCTACCCAGCTAATCGATGCTGTATAATAATGAATTTACCACAATTTCACATCTTCCTTTTGTTTTGGACTTGTAGGTTTTTAACAAGCTGATCCGGCGTTACAAGTACCTGGAGAAAGGGTTTGAGGAGGAGATCAAGAAGGTGAGACAGTTGGTTTGAACTCCTGCTTGGCAGTTGTCACTGATGGGAGTTGCACATAATGGAACCTGCATGAGCTGTTTGAATGGGATATTTTATTTTCGCAACAAAGAACTAAAACATTTACCCTGCAGGCTCATTATTTTATCTACTCCACAGTTGCTGCTGTTTTTAAAAGGGTTCACCGAATCCGAACGCAACAAGCTGGCCATGCTCACTGGCATTCTGTTGGCCAATGGAAACATATCAGCCGCTGTCATTGGAAGTCTCTTCAACGAGAACGTGGTCAAAGAGGGTGAGTGTCTGCCAGCCCACCACTATCTTTACCTGGACCTGTCCAATAAGAGCTGCTTGTTTTCATTTTCACAAATGTTTTGGTTACGGTGGGCCCTAATGAACATGAACCTCTTCACTGGATACGCACCTTTTTGTTAAATGGTCTCTGAAATAGACACAGTATTCAGTCAAACAACTTATTTTTTATGAATCCAATGTCTCTGAAATGTTTTTAGTTCATACAAATGATTGATTTGAGTGCTGTTTATTGCAAGGTACCTGCTGCTTTGACTGTTGCATTATGACTGTTTGCAGGAGTATCTGCAGCCTTTGCTGTGAAACTGTTCAAGTCCTGGATCTATGAAAGGGATATCAACGCTGTTGCTGTCGCTCTCCGCAAAGTCAGCATGGACAACAGGCTGATGGTAAAGCTACAATTCCTTACTCAATTCCTCTTTTTTGTGCCCCTTGAAGGATACCAATACATATAAAGTGGTGCTTTCCTCAACACAGATTAAAGGGATGGTTCTCCAAAGTGACATACGCTTCCTTACAACATTTAATGGCGCCGGAGAGGATGGCTGCTGTTCTATTGTTTTTTTAATTTTTGCGTTTAACTTTATTTTGTACGTAATGTCACAGCTACCGTCTCTTATGACCGAAATGAGCTTCTGGACATCAGAACAGCGACTACTCACCTGGAATTGGACACAGAATTTTTCTTTAATGAGTTGGACGAGAGGGATTTACTGCAGATGCCCGAACAGGCCCTCATCCCTGTCGTTCACAACAGGAGAAAGAGACAAAGATTTTACGGAAGGAGATCGGGGGTGCCTTGTGAGGATTAGGCGACGGGTAGCTAATCTGCCTTTGTATGTTGGCTAACAGCACAGATGGCAATCGCTGGAAAATAAATGGGACGAACTAAAAGCATGTATTAACTGTAATTTTATGTTCCACCGAGTCGTCGTGGCTGAACGACCAACATGAATAACATACAGCTGGCGGGTTATACACTCTATCGGCAGGATAGAACAGCAGCCTCTGGTAAGACAAGGGGTAGCGGTCTATGTATATTTGTAGGAAGAAAGTCTCAAGGTTTTGCTCGCCTGAGGTAGAGTATTTTATGATAAGCTGTAGACCACACGGGCTACGTAGAGTTTTCATGTGTGTTTTTCATAGCTGTCTACATACCACCACAGACCGATGCGGCACTAAGACCGCACTCAATGAGCTGTATACCACCATAAGCAAACAGGAAAACGCTCATCCAGAGGCGGCGCTCCTAGTGGCTGGAAACTTAAATCAGTTTTACCTCATTTCTATCAGCATATTAAATGTGCAACCAGACGGGGGGGGGGTGGTGGGACTCAAGACCACCGTTATTCCACACACAGATGTATACAAAGCTCTCCCTCGCCTTCCATTTAGCAAATCTGACGTTCTATCTTGATTCCTGCTTATACAAGTGAATATTATAGCAGGGAGCACCAGTGACTCGGTCAATTAAAAAAAAGTGGTCAGATGACGCAGATGCTAAACTATAGGACTGTTTTGCTAGCGGACTGGAATGTGTTCCGGGATTCTTTCGATGGCATTGAGGAGTACACCACATCAGTCACTGGCTTCATCAATAAGTGCATCGATGATGTCGTCCCCACAGTGACTGTACGTACATACTAGAGGTCGACCGATTATGATTTTAACGCCGATACCGATTATTGGAGGACCAAAAAGGCCGATACCGATTTTAAAAATGTAAATTTAAAAGTTTAAATGTATTTATTTATTTGGAATAATGACAATTACAACAATACTGAATAAACACGTATTATATTAAGTTAAAATAAATCAATAAAATCAATTTAGCCTCATAAATAATTAAATGGTTAATGGTTAAAATAATGCAAAAACAAAGTGTTGGAGAAGTAGTATGTGCCAATATGCAGTATGTGCCATGTAAGAAAGCTAATGTTTAAGTTCCTTGCTCAGAACATGAGAACATATGAAAGTTGGTGGTTCCTTTTAACATGAGACTTCAATATTCCAAGGTAAGACGTTTTAGGCTGTAGTTAATATATTATTTATAGGACTATTTCTCTCTCTACCGTTTGTATTTCATATACCTTTGACTATTGGATGTTCTTATAGGCACTTTAGTATTGCCAGTGTAACAGTATAGCTTCCATCCCTCTCCTCGCCCCTACCGGGGCTTGAACCGTCTCTAGGCAGCGTTACCCATCGTTCCACAAAAGCCGCGGCCATTGCAGCGCAAGGGGAATAACTACTCCAAATCTAAAAGCGAGTGACGTTTGAAACGGTATTAGCTCACACCCAGCTCACTAGCTAGCCATTTCACATTGGTTACACCAGCCATTAGTGCTGATAGGCTTGAAGTCATAAACGGCGCTGTGCTTGCAAAGAGCTGCTGGCAAAACGCACAAAAGTGCTGTTTGAATGAATGATTACGGGCCTGCTGCTGCTCAGTCAGACTGCTCTATCAAATCAGACTTAATTATAACATAATAACACAGAAATACGAGCCTTTGGTCATTAATATGGTCAAATCCGGAAACTATCATTTATTTCAGTGAAATACGGAACCGTATTTTATCTAACAGGTGGCATCTTAGTCTAAATATTCTTGTTATATTGCACAACCTTCAATGTTATGTCATAATTACGTAAAATTATGGCAAATTAGTTCGCAATGAGCCAGGCAGCCCAAACTGTTGCATATACCCTGACTGCGTGCAATGAACGCAAGAGAAATGACACAATTTCACCTGATTTAATATTGCCTGCTAAACTGGATTAGTAGTTATAACTAGTGATTATGCTTGATTGTTTTTTATGAGAAGGTTAATGCTCGCTTGCAATTTACCTTGGCTTCCACTGCATTCGCGTTACAGGCAGGCTCCTCGTGGAGTGCAATGGTTTGAGCGTTGGACTTGTTAACAGTACGGTTGCAGGATTGGATCCCTTGAGCTGACAAGGTTAAAATCTGTCGTTCTGCCCCTGAAAAAGGCAGTTAACCCACCGTTCCTAGGCCGTCATTGAAAATAAGAATGTGTTCTTAACTGACTTGCCTAGTTAAATAAAGGTATAAAAAATATATAATAAATAATAAATCGGAGCCCAAAAATACAGATTTCCGATTGTTATGAAAACTTGAAATCAGCCCTAATTAATCGGTCGACCTCTAGTACATACCCCAACCAGAAGCCATGGATTACAGGCAACATCCGCACCTAGTTCAAGGGTAGAGCTACCGCTTTTAAGGAGTGGGACTCTAATCCGGAAGCTTATAAGAAATCCCGCTATGCCCTCCGAACCATCAAACAGGCAAAACAATACAGGACTAAGATCAAATCGTACTACGCCGGCTCTGACGCTCGTTGGATGTGGCAGGGCTTGCAAACTTAGACTACAAAGGGAAGCACAGCTGAGAGGCGTGTGTCACTGGGCAGCTATCAGATGAGCTAAAGAACTTCTATGCTCGCTTCGAGGCAAGTAACACTGAAACATGCATATGAGAGCATCGGCTGTTGCAGATGACTGTGATCACGCTCTCCGCAGTCGTTGTAAGACTTTTAAACAGGTCAACATTCACAAGGCCGCAAGGCTAGACTGATTACCAGGACGTGTACTCTGAGCATGCTCTGACCAACTCAAGTCTTCACCGACATTTTCAACCTCTACCTGTCAGTCTGTAGTACCAACATGTTTCAAGCAGACCACCATTGTCCCTGTGCCCAAGAACACAATGTGAGAATGCAATTCTGGGACTAAACAATACCCATTGCAACTGGATCCTGGACTTCCTGACGGGTTGCCCCAGGTGGTAAGGGTAGGAAACAACACATCCTCCACAATGATCAACACGGGGACCCCTCAGAGGTGCGTGCTAAGTCCCCTGTACACTCATGATTGCACAACTCCAACACTATGAAGTTTGCCATTGACAGAACAGTGGTAGGCCTGAACAATGACGAGACAGCCTATAGGGAGGTCAGAGACCTGCCCGTGTGGTGCAAGGACAACTTCTCCCTCAGCATGACAAAGACTAAGGAGATGATTGTGGACTACAGCAAAAGGAGGACCGAGCACACACCCATTCTCATTGACAGGGCTGTAGTAGAACAGGTTTAGAGCGTCAAGTTCCTTGGTGTCCATATCACCAACAAACTAACATGGTCCAAGCACACCAATTTGTATTGTGTGTGTCCCCCCTCCCCCCTCCTCCTCCTCTTCTCTCTACGCTGCTGTTACTCTCATCTATGCATAGTCACTTTAACTCTACTTACATGTACATATTACCTGGACTAACCAGTGCCCCCGCTCACTGACTCTGTACCGGTACCCCCTGTATATAGCCTCGATATTGTTATTTTACTGCTGCTCGCTCTTTAGTTATTTCTTACTTTAAAAAAAGTTATTTTCTTAACTCTATTGTTGGTTAAGGGGCTTACAGGGTAAACAATGTTTACTTACAAGCCCGTGTCCTACTAATTCTACGGAAGGCAGTGTCTGCGGGTTTTTGCTCGTCCCTTGTACTTGATTGACTCCAGGTCACTAATTAGTAAGACACTCCCCTCACCTGCTTGTCTAGGTCTTAATTGCAAGGAAAAACCAGCAGGCACTAGGCCCTCCATGGAAATTAGTTTGATACACCTGCTGTAAGCAGTCTATGGACAAGGCATGACAGCAATCCATGCTTTGTTTTAGTATCCCTGGCGTTGTTTCCATATGTTAGCATTTGTGGCACAAATCCCATTAGTCATGGGACCAATATTAACATTTCACATCACTTTCAAGCTCAACAAAGTGACTTTGTTGAGCTTCACAATCAATTTTAGATACTTTTGAATGATTTAGACTTAATGTGTACGAAAAATGCTAATCTGTCCCATGACTTTAATGGGATTTGTTCATAAATGCTGAAATGTTAGCATATTGAAATTGTGCGAGGGATACTAAACCAAAGTATGGATTTATGTTGTACCTTATCCATAGGGGTAAGGAAGCAAGTATAATTTTGTCATTTGGGTGCTTCTACACCTGCATTGCTTGCTGTTTGGGGTTTTAGGCTGGGTTTCTGTACAGCACTTTGAGATATCAGCTGATGTACGAAGGGCTATATAAATAAATTTGATTTGAACTATCCCTTCAAGACTAGTCGTAGTCTAAAAAGCATGTTCAATGGAGATTGTCTGTTGAACCCTAAGAGTTTTTATATAGGCCTGTAGATTTAAAACAAAATAAATATTGAATGGGAACTAATTACTTGTATCTATATCTGTCATAGGAACTCTTTCCTGCCAACAAGCGGAGCTGTGAGCATTTTTCTAAGTACTTCACTGACGCGGGACTGAAGGAGCTGTCGGACTTTGCCAGGAACCAGGAGGCCATCGGGTCCCGTAAGGAGCTGCAGAAAGAGCTCCAGGAGATGATGGCCCGTGGGGATAACTTCAAAGATGTGAGGCCTGGCTACTCTATTCTTATACAGTGGGCTCAAAGTATTGGGACAGTGACACATTATATATTTTTTGTCTCTCTACTGCATACAGAACTTTGAAATTATACAATGACAGGTTAAAGTGCAGTCTTGTCAGCTTTCATTTGTGGGTATTTTCATTGATTGGGTGAACTACTTAGAAATAACACCACTCTTTGTGCATAGTCCCCACTTTTTTTAAGAGGTCTAGAAGTATTGGGACAAATTAGTTTGTGTATTAAAGTAGTTAACAATTTAGTATTTGGTCCCATATTCCTAGCACGCAACGATTGTAGCGTAATACTCAAGAAGTCTAGAGGCTGTAATCGCTACCAAAGGTGCTTCAACAAAATACTGAGTAAAGGGTTTAATGTTTTTGCTTTGTCATTATGGGATGTTGTGTGTTTGAGGGGGGGGGGAAACATTTTTAAATCCATTTTAGAATAAGGCTGTAATGTAACAAAGTGGAAAAGTCAAGGGGTCTGAATGCGCTGTACAGTTCATATAAGGATATCAGTACATTGAAATACATCTTAGGCGTATCTTTGGATTTCACATGACCAGGGGCGCAGCTATGGGTGGCCCTGGGAGGGCATCAGCCCACCTACTTGGGAGCCAGACCCAGCTAATCAGAATTAGTTTTCTTCCACAAAAGGACTTTATTATAGATACAAGCACTCGTCAGTTTCATCAGTGTTCCGGGTGGCTGGTCTCTACCGATCCCGCAGGCAAAGAACCTGGTTGTGGAGGTTTTGGGCTTGCATGGTTACACATGGTCTGCATTTCTGAGGCTAGAAGTACTGCAAAATTCTCTAAAATGACTTATGGTAGAGAAATGAATGCTCCATTCTCTGGCAACCGCTCTGCTTGACGTGCCTCTTGTCAGCAGAGGAATTGCCCGCTCCCTCAACTTGAGACATCTGTGATGTTGTGTGACAACTGCACATTTTAGTGGCCTTTTGTCCTCAGCACAAGGTGCACCTGTGTAATAAGCATGCTGCTTAATCAGCTTCTTGATATTCCACACCTGTCGGGTAGATGGATTATGTTGGCAAATGAGAAATGCTCACTTACAGGGAAGTAAACAAATTAAAATACACATTTTGTGCATACAGTATGGAGATTTTTTTTGTCTTTTTTCCACTCAAGAAACATTAGACCTCCACTTTACATGTTGTGTTTATATTTTTGTTCTGTATGTATGTATGTATGTTATATTTTTTTATTTAACCAGGTAGGCTAGTTGAGAACAAGTTCTCATTTGCAACTGCGACCTGGCCAAGATAAAGCATAGCAGTGTGAACAGACGACAGTTACACATGGAGTAAACAATTAACAAGTCAATAACACAGTAGAAAAAAGTCTATATACATTGTGTGCAAAAGGCATGAGGAGGTAGGCGAATAATTACAATTTTTGCAGATTAACACTGGAGTGATAAATGATCAGATGTTCATGTACAGGTAGAGATATTGGTGTGCAAAAGAGCAGAAAAGTAAATAAAAACAGTATGGGGATGAGGGAGGTAAAAATGGGTGGGCTATTTACCGACAGACTATGTACAGCTGCAGCGATCGGTTAGCTGCTCAGATAGCAGATGTTTGAAGTTGGTGAGGGAGATAAGTCTCCAACTTCAGCGATTTTTGCAATTCGTTCCAGTCATAGGCAGCAGAGAACTGGAATGAAAGGCGGCCAAATGAGGTGTTTGCTTTAGGGATGATCAGTGAGATACACCTGCTGGAGCGCGTGCTACGGGTGGGTGTTGCCATATACTCGCTTGATAGCTGTTCATTGACATGTTTCCTGCTTTGGTTAGATAATTGCCTACGTCAGGGAGGAGATGAAGAAGACCAGCATCTCTGAACAACTGATGATCGGCATCGTGTGGTCTAGTGTCATGAGCTGTGTGGAATGGAACAAGAAGGAAGAGCTGGTCTGCGAACAATCTATCAAACACTTGAAGGTAAAAGCTTTGTAACTAGACTTCTGCGTTATTGAACAGGTCTCTTGCCAGACATTTCTCAATGAGACAAACCTAGATGAAGGTTAAATTGGTTGTTGCTAAATTAACTTCAGATTAGTGTCTTCTGGAACTGTATAGTATTGGAAGAGGGTGGGGTGGTACTAATATCGGCCAGATTGGAGTGTTGCCCCCCCCCCCGTATAGCGGTTAACCTCTTGCGACGAGCAATCCCGTATCCGGGATCGTAATCAGCCTCAAGCTCATTAGCATAATGCAACGTTACCTATTCATGCAAATGAAATTAAATAAATATATTAGCTCTCAAGCTTAGCCTTTTGTGAACAACCCTGTAATCTCAGATTTTCAAAATATGCTTTTGAACCATAGCTAAACAAGCATTTGTGTAAGAGTATTGATAGCTAGCATAGCATTAAGCCTAGCATTCAGCAGGCAACATTTTCACAAAAATAAGAAAAGCATTCAAATAAAATCATTTACCTTTGAAGAACTTCAGATGTTTTCAATGCGGAGACTCTCAGATTATTTGTGTAGGAGAAATCGCTCTGTTTTGTTCATCACGTTTGGCTAAGAAAACCCCCCGAAAATTCAGTCATTACAACGCAAACGTTTTCCCAAATTAACTCCATAATATCGACAAACATGGCAAACGTTGTTTAGAATCAATCCTCAAGGTGTTTTTCACATATCTATCGATGATAAATCATTCGTGGCAATTGACTTTCTCTTCTGAATCAAATGGAAACGCGCATGCAGCTGGAGATTACGCAATTTTGACGGAGGACACCAGGCGGACACCTGGTAAATGTAGTCTCTTATGTTCAATCTTCCAATGATATGCCTACAAATACGTCCCAATGCTGCAGACACCTTGGGGAAACGACAGAGTGTAGGCGCATTCACAGCCATATAAGGAGACATTGGAACACAGCGCATTCAAAATCTGGGCCATTTCTTGTATGAAATTTCATCTTGGCTTCGCCTGTAGCATTAGTTATGGGGCACTCACAGATAATATCTTTGCAGTTTTGGAAACGTCAGTGTTTTCTTTCCAAAGCTGTCAATTATATGCATAGTCGAGCATCTTTTCATGACAAAATATCTTGTTTAAAACGGGAACGTTTTTTATTCCAAAAATGAAATACTACCCCCAGAGGTTCAAGAGGTTACAAGTGTTGTAAATAACCAAAATGTTACCCAAGAGCATCGGTGTAACTTCTTGAGTGTAGGGGGCAGGCTTTTCGTTTTTGCTAAAAACGTACCCATTTGAAACCGCCAATTTCTCAGGCCCAGAAACTAGAATATGCATATACTTGTCAGATTAGGATAGAAAACACTCTAAAGTTTCTAAAACTGTCAAAGTATTGTCTGTGAGTATAACAGAACTGATATTGCAGGTGAAAACCTGAGGGAAATCCAACAAGGAAGTACTGTTTTTTCTGAAAGCTCTCTGTTCCATTGGATGCCTTGCCTCCTTTTTAAAGGGATATCAACCAGATTCCTTTTCCTATGGCTTCCTTAAGGTATCAAGTCTTTAGACATAGTTTCAGGCTTTTATTTTTTTTAAATGAGCGAGAAAGATAACGTCGCGTCAGTGGATAGCTGGGTGTTCGCAGAGTTTTGCTTGCGTAACAGAGTGGAGCAGCCATTGTCTCTCCCTCTCCTATTGAAAAAGCGACAGTCCCAGTTGATATATTATCGATTATATAGTTTAAAAACAACCTGAGTATTGATTATAAAAAAAACTTTTGACATGTTTCTGTGGGCATTACGGATACTATTTGGAATTTTCATCTGCAATGCCGTGACCGCTCGAGCATGTGGATTTCTGAACATAACGCGCCAAACAAATGGAGTTGTTTTGGATATAAAAATCATCTTTATGGAACAAAAGGAACACTTATTGTGGAACTGTGAGTCTCGGGAGTGCAAACATCCGAAGATCATCAAAGGGTAAGCGATTTAATCTATTGCTTTTCTGATTTTTGTGACTAATCTACTTGGCTGCTAGGTGTTTGTAATATTTTGTCTACTGAGAGAGATGTTCTTACATAAACGCTTGTTGTGCGTTTATGCCAGGTGGATTAACAACAAGCTAAAATGTGTTTTGCTATATTGCACTTGTGATTTCATGAAAATTAAATATGTTTAGGAATTTAATTTGAATTTGGCGCACTGCAATTCAGCAGGTGTTGCTGAAAATGATCCCGCTAACGGGATGGGTGCGTCAAGAAGTTAATGACTAAAATGTAAATGTATGTGCTTATTGCTGCTGTCCTGACATCTTGTCATTGCAACTAAGAATCTGTTCTTATTTGACTTGCCTATTAGTAAATTAAAGATTGGATACATGGAAACTTATTGGTCCTCTCTCCACCACAGCATTAGTCCTCTCCTGAATGTGTTCACCTCCCAAGGAGCCTCTGAGATCATCTAGTGTCTCACCCTCCTGTACCCTAACCCCGTGTCTTTCTCTTGCTCTTCTCCACAGCAATACAGTCCTCTCCTGAAGGCATTCACCTCCCAGGGAGCCTCTGAGATTATCCTGCTGGTGAAGATCCAGGAGTACTGCTACGACAACATCCACTTCATGAAGGCCTTCCAGAAGATTGTGGTGCTCCTCTACAAAGGTGTGGGACCTGGTTGAAAGTAGTGCACACTGAAGGGAATAGGGTGCCATTTCGGACCGACTGTGTGGGGCGGGGGCTTTCATGTGACATGTCATTTTTATTAGGTACCAAACGGAAGAAAATGGACTGAAACGGGGACAGAGACTTTCCCCAGACTTATCTAATAAGAAACATTAATTTTCGTTATCCGTTGAGGCTTTATGGTGTGCCCCAATGAACCCTGGTCCCCTGGCTTTCATGACCTTTGACCTAACATTTTTATGTTCCTTGTTCTTGCCCCTCTCTTCCAACACAGCGGATGTTTTGAGTGAAGAGGCCATTCTTAAGTGGTACACAGAGGCCCACGTTGCTAAAGGAAAGAGTGTTTTCCTCGAGCAGATGAAGAAATTTGTTGAGTGGTTGAAGCATGCAGAGGAAGGTAAAATGATTTTTTTTAAACATGTTTTCATAGTAAATAGTCACCTTTTTGAAAAACACAAGTTCTCTTAATATTCATGTTGTAAATTGAAATGTTCTGATTTGAGTCCACTCTTTTCTGTCTTCCAGAGTCTGAGTCTGAGGAGGAGGAAGAGAACTGAGAACTCAACCCTCCGGGTGTGCATTTTAAACGGCACAGTAGGAGCAGTAGAATGTTACTGAAGTGCTCGTCTCTCCCAGTCCTGTTTTTCTATTTTACCCCTCTCCAACTTCAACATTTACATTTAATTCAAGAGCTGTGATGTCAACAGTACACTCCTTTATTAGATTTTATTTGAAACTTACCCTTAGTAGTTCACATATATTGTGAATTAAAACCTCAATCATAAAATGAACAAATTGTGTTGATTTGTTTGGAAAGATGCAGAAATGAACCCCCTTTTTTATTAGTATTTCGTTCTGCTTGATGATTAAGATATTCTATTGATGTTGCTGCATCCAGTCTAAAGTCTGATAAACCATGATATTCCCCGATTACTGCTGTATCTGTTAATATTTCAGTAGTGCGCCTTCTTGCCATGTGACTTAAAGGCACCCTAAAATGACAAGTCATTGCCTTCTCGCCAAAGGATTTACCAGTAGCCCTATCCTCATGTTCGCTCCTTTCCTTACCTTGGCCTTTTGGACAAACCTGTAATGAACAGTTGAATTGGTGATCAAATGAACGTTGTGCAGTGACCGTCATCTTGGTATAACCACCTTTTGACCTGACTGACATCCTCTCTGGAAGATGAATTGCCAGCTAAGTAATTCATATTGGTTACTACTTTCTTTAATCTGATTAAACCAATTGACTTTTTTTTAAGAAATAAAAAGGACTAATTCATATTGTTTTGATTATTTATGGTATACAATTGTCTGTTTGGTGTGTAGCAATCAATTACTATACTTTAACATGGCTGCCTGCTGTACTTATACATCTCCACCTGAGGTCCCAAATTCAGACACAGCTTAATGTTATTACTGGGTAAACCTGATGAGTGTACTACACAAGCCACAGTAAATGGTCTTGAGTGATTTAAAAATATATATATTTATTAAGGCTGTGTTAACACAGGCAATTATGGACAAAAGAGCCCAATTATGGACAAAAGAGCTGATCTGATCAGAATTGGACTGCCTGTGTAAACTTGGCCGAAAGGTCTTTTTACATGCACATTCAAGTCATCAGTCCAATATTATTTTGAAAGTTTAATGATTGTGTTTACAAGTCAAATAATATATATTTTTAACAAATTGTACAAAAATACATAATTTTTTTCTTAAACAGCTTCTCATTGTTTATGTGCAGAGGATAATTGTCTTCCATAAGTTATGAGAAATTCAAGTATGTTTACAACAATTGGAGGTAGGCCTATAATTCTATTAGGTTAATACATTCAGATATCTTCATTGAGGTAAAAGTGTATTGCAACAAGTTATTTGTTTTGGATAATTCATAAAAAGATTGTATTTTTATCTTGCATGATTTTGAAGTAATTTAATATATACCCAAATCAATGCATAAAATACAAATATTGTGTTAAGCTGAAAGGTGTTGCAGGTCCAGTGCAGTCAATTCTGTTCCGGTCTTTTAAATTATATTGTGCTGATGAAACTAACACTGTAAAAGTATGAAAACATTTTGATCAGTGTTATTTCCTGGTAGTTGCTGGTTGAAAATACAATCTACACAGGACCTTCTGCTCAGCAGGTTTGCATGGGTGGGAGTTTTGACTTTCCATTGTGACATCACCAGGCAGTTAATACACCATGACCTATAAGAGTTCCAAACTTCCAACTCAGACCACTCCCAGACAGTCCTAGCAAAAGTCTTGCTTGAGAATTTTTTTTTCTCCCTATTTTAATGGAAATCTATTACAGTAAGGTACTTTGTTAAGTAGAAATGATTTGATGCTGATATAAAAACAGCTGCATTGGGCCTTCAAAGGTGCAACCAATACTGCACAGACACACATGCAGAACTATTGTGTGTTTATGAATTGTGAAAAGGCTTGTGCAATACATGCAAGTAAACATTTCTCAACATACGGTATAACATTGAGCTCCCAAAAGCAGTGTTTACATATATGTATGTTATGTTTTCTTCTGTTCCACACCATGTTACATTTGACATGGAATATGATTTGATATTGTGGTAAATTTTGTAAACACCAAGTGGGGTTGCTTCTGCTGTACTAGTGGGGGGGGGGGCTATATATATAACACTTTAATATTTGGATTCAAGCACATTTTATATTTGTTTTGCCTCCCACATTTAGATTTCAAGACTCCCATGAAAGCAGTGGCTTATACTCATTTACTAAGTGGACTATCCTGGTTAAAATGGAATACAATTTTACAGCTACCAAAGTATATTTGGGGCTATTGAATTGAGTTTGAATTCATAATAATCAAGCAAGGAACCTGCTACTCAGTTGGCAAAAGATGAGTCAGTCAGGAGACAAGCCAACCAGTCCACTACTCTACTGACAGCAACCGCTGCACGGCCTTGGCTTGGGTTACAACCATGTGACTGGCTGCATGGGGGAGGCGAGACTGTGTTTTTAGGAGCGCAACACTAGGGCTTACTATTTCTGATACCGAAATAGCCCACTGTCAGGTGGAACCTTACACATTGTGCTCGAGTTACAATTTGACCAAAACACAGTGGATAAGACACACGTGAGAACGGAAAGTGCATTTCAGTGGGGGGGGGGTTTGTCCTAAGATTTAGCAAAAATATGTACAAAGTTATATCGTTTTTTTTTTTTCACTCGTAGGTACATGTAAACATCCGTGTGACTTGGTATGCATCCTGGTCTTGACAGTAGTGCGTGACCATGTCAGATGGCTGTGTGCTTTTCTCCATCTCTGAGCTGTGAGGGTAGAGAAATTGTAGTAGTTTACATTGAAATAAAACCGTTGAAATACTATTGATTGTGATGGCTGTTATGGAATTGCTCCAATGTTAAATAAAGTACTGGCCCTTTTACTAAATGTAGCCAAATCCCATCCATCCTATTTTGTGGAGATTATGTGCAGCCTTCCATCATAGCCCACAGCCTGTCAACCAATATATACTGATTTATTTTGAGGACTCACCGTTTTCCTCTGGTTACTGAGACAGAAAGTACATATGGGCCTGAGCGGGGGGCTGCTGCTGTTGATGTTGGTGCTGCTCTGCAGGATGCTGTGGTACCTGAGACAGGGCTGTCCGTCCAAACACTCGTCCCCCAGCAGCAGCACGTTGGCAAGGTGGGAGATGTAGCTGGACGCCAGGCGCAGCGTCTCGATCTTGGACAGTTTCCTGTCGGCCGGTTCTGTGGGGATGAGGGTGCGCAGCGCGGTGAAGGCCGTGTTCACGCTGTGGGTCCTGTCCCGTTCCCGCGCGTTGGCTGCCTGTCTCTGTTTGCTAACGCCCGGCAGACGCCTGCTGCACCCCCTCTCCCTCTGCCTGGCTCCCTCCCGGCACCCTCCCTGGGGGCTACAGCCGCCGCCCGTCGACTTGTTGTCGGAGCTTTCCTCGCTTCCACTATCCAGCTCGTCCAGGTCGGAGGGGAAACCGTCCGGCGTGGCACTCTGTTCGCTCCCTGTGGACTTCATGGTGGACCTGGCTGGGTGTCTAAGGCGGGGGGACTGAGCTGCAACTGTGTCTGTTTCATGGTGCAGCCGACTGCTGCCACCCACTTTATAAAAGCAGAGTGAAAATAGCACCTGGGACCAGCTGCCACCGTGTGATCCGGTGACTGGGGGTGGGGGATCCTGCGCTAACTGGGCTCACGCCATTCCCTTGGCAGAGCAGCATGCCATTTCTTGAATAACGGATCCGTTCTGGGCCCGGTCACCGTGCATGCGGCCTCTGGAAAAGGAAAGACAGGTGGAGGCTAGAGAGTAGAGGCCACCTGTCGTGGTTCTTTGGGTGCTAGAGGTTTATATATATATATACACCCACCCCCCCACAGAGGGCCAGCACACTCCCACTTTGCTCCTAACCCCTGCTCCTTGACCCCTAACCCTTCCACGTTTGCAGATCTGTAAGGTGGAAGCTTGACCATTCCACTGCTTATACTTATCCAGCCCCTTCAGATCTGCACGCATTGAGGGGTCAGGGTGTGACAGTGTCGATGCACTACATGAACCTTCTCCTACTCTCAGCCCAGGAAAAGACATGGTTCTGCTGTGATTCTCTACTCCCTGCTTCATCACAAACCTTTATTTTCTCATCTCCTGTTTCCTGGAAGTCTTTCATCTTTCATCTCAACTACCGGACGCCTCAACAACATACACATTCGCACAAGCTTCTACAGTGCCTTGCAAAAGTATTCGGCGACCTTTTGCCACATTTCAGGCTTCAAACATAAAGATATAAAACTTTTTTTTTGTGAAGAATCAACAACAAGTGGGACACAATCATGAAGCGGAACGACATTTATTGGATATTTCAAACTTTTTTAACAAATCAAAAACTGAAAAATTGGGCGTGCAAAATTATTCAGCCCCTTTACTTTCAGTGCAGCAAACTCTCTCCAGAAGTTCAGTGAGGATCTCTGAATGATCCAATGTTGACCTAAATGACTAATGATGATAAATACATTCCACCTGTGTGTAATCAAGTCTCCGTATAAATGCCCACTGTCAAACATGGTGGTAGCAGCTGGGTATACAGTTTTATATTTTTATGTTTGAAGCCTGAAATGTGGCAAAAGGTCGCAAAGTTCAAGGGGGCCGAATACTTTCGCAAGGCACTGTATTGCATGCAAAGGTGCAAAGGTCACGAAATGATGATAATGCAAATCTGGACATAATGAAAACATTCATCCGGTTTACATTAGACCACTGTGTCAGTCAAATGACACTGATATTTAGAACACGTTGCATAGTTTCACATTAGGATGTGTGTTCCTAGAAATCCTGTCATTATGATTTGGGGAAGCATTTCGTGGGGAAGTGCTACTTCGTTACAGCATGTCAACAACTCTCAGAACTCAAATTCAAACTCAGTTCAAACCCCAGTGAAGGAATTACTCCTTGGTCTTAGAGTCATGACACCAGCTTCAGCGCCCTCCGACCAGGACCGTGAGTGAATAGTCCAGGTGTATCAGTCACCCTCCACCTGTTCCTCCACCCCATGGCAGTCGCCCCATAACCTGTGCCATCTTTAGCCTTGATATAAATATCTGTCAATGCACAAGTCACTTATATAGTGTTACTTCAGTAAACTTTAAGATCATCATACCAAGATTCTTCGTCGTGATACCAACAACAGTTTGTGTTCTCGGGAGCAATGTAAGTTGTGTGAAAAGAGAATTCTAATCACAGCAATTTCATGTCAATAGGTTTGAATGATTTCAAAGGGCCAACTGATGCTAATCAATGCAAGCATAAATTGTGGAAATGAAAATGTAAAAAAATGAGGGGAGTTGATTTGTATGTGCGTTCTTGTTTTGGTATTTCAGGTCAATACTATGGGTTATATAGCAATAGACTGCATGTCATCACTAGATGGCAATATAACACTGGTGTGGAACTACTATGAGCCATTTTGACAGAAGTACTTTTGACAGCCTTTATTTGTGTAGGTGGGCACGGGCATACATGCGCAGGAATGGTGCTGTGTCAGCTGTGTGTGTGTGTGTGTGACAGCACATTGGTTGACTTACTCGTGACAAGTGCGTGACATGTTTGACGCAGCAGCTCTGTCACTAACACTGTTGACAGAGGGAGAGCTCAGAGGCAAACTGCTCCTGAGAGAGAGGGGGAATAGAGAGAGCAGTGGGGTAGGGGAGAGAACGACAAGAGGTGGGAGCGAGAGAGGAGAGGGGGCTGAAAGATTCCAGGAGCAAGGTGCAGGCCTACATGCTTGTCTGTCTGTGCTAAAAGAGTGGTGTAGTTAGGTGTAGTTCAGCTTTTTCTTTCTGTTAGTCGGGTCATTAGCAGCAGCTGCTTCTCCCCTTTGTGTCTGGACCATTATGCAACACTAAGAAACTGTGCACCTCCCAAATCACTTTGATTACCACCCATAGACGTGTACAGGCACACTTTATTGGTAAATATGAAGGGTTTAGAGAGATCAGTCAGTGAGACTGGGGACTAACAGAGGACAGAGTGAAAAGAGAGAGAGACAGACAGACAGAGGGAGAATAAAATAAAATACATTTGTCACGTGTCGTAAACAACATGTGTAGGTTAACAGTGAAATTCTAATTTACGGATCATTTTCCAAGAACGCAGAGTTAAACATAAAAAGTAGAAGTAGTGACACAAGGAATAAATACACAGCTAATAACGAATAACAATAACGAGTCAAAATAACATGGCTATTTACAGGCAGTACCAGTACCGAGTCGATGTGCTGGGGTAAGAGGTGATTGAGGTAGCTATGTATATATAGGTAGGGATAAAGTGACTAGGCAACAGGATAGATAACAGACAGTAGCAGCAACGTATGTGTTTAGTGTGAAAGTGTGTGTGTTTGTGTGTGAGTGAGTGTGGCGTCAGTATGCATGTGTGCGCATGTTAAGTGTGTGTGTTGGGGTTTCAGGGTAAGTATGTGTTAGTGTGTGGGTAGTCCAGTTTGTGTGCATAGAGTCAGTGCAACAGAGTTAGTGCCAAAAAGGGTCAATGCAGATAGTCCAGGTAGCGATTTGATTAGCTATTTAGCAATCTTATGGCTTGGGGGAAGAAGCTGTTCACGGTGCTGTTGGTTCCAGACTTGGTGCACTGATATTGCTTGCCATGCAGTTGCAGAGAGAACACTCTATGGCTGGAGTGGCTGGAGTCTTTGACAATTTTTTGGGGCCTTCCTCTGACACCACCTGGTGTAGAGGTCCTGGATGGCAGGGAGCTTGGCCCCAGTGATGTACTGGGCCGGAATCACCACCCTCTGTAGCGCCTTTGCAGTCGGGTGCCTTGCAGTTGCCATTCCAAGTGGTGATGCAGCCAGACAAGATGCTCTCAGTGGCGCAGCTGTAGAACTGTTGAGGATCTGACAGACACAGTCAGACAGAGACAGTCAGACACAATCAGAGAGAGACAGTCAGACAGAAACAGTCAGACAGAGAGAGTCTGACAGAGACAGTCAGACAGAGAGAGTCAGACACAATCAGATAGAGACAGTCTGACAGAAATAGTCAGACAGAGAGAGTCAGACACAATCAGACAGAGACAGTCTGACAGAAATAGTCAGACAGAGACAGTCTGACAGAGACAGTCAGACAGAGAGAGTCAGACACAATCAGATAGAGACAGTCTGACAGAAATAGTCAGACAGAGACAGTCTGACAGAGACAGTCAGACAGAGAGAGTCAGACACAATCAGATAGAGACAGTCTGACAGAAATAGTCAGACAGAGACAGTCTGACAGAAATAGTCAGACAGAGACAGTCTGACAGACACAGTCAGACAGACACAGAAAGGGAAGTTGTGACTAACTTTTGTTGGAGAGGAAGATACTTGGTCATGTCTGTGACAAAATGAACAGTGTTTTTATCTAATGCAAGCAATTCTGTTATTCCAAAAGAGAAACATTTCCATAAACGCATATCTTTCAGCATCTTGTGAGGGATAAACAGCAGAGAATACAACTGTCATTTCCCATCACAAAGTTTGTTCCGCTTCTCAAAGTTTTAACCGCGAGAGACAATCGCTGAGGGTGGATCTCAGGCCTTCCCGTGATATTTATCATCCAGGAGTTAGTGAGGTTGCCACAGAATTATTCGGAACACTATTTCAAAAGCAGAGGCTGCTTGCTTGGGTTCAACTAGAATTAGCTGCCCGTATGCAGAGTACGGGGGATTAGAACAAAGATACGCAAACATCAACTGACTTGCAAAAAGACTAATCCTACTGAGCTCAAACAGGGCAACTAAGACTCATTTTAATGAGATTTGAAAACCAACGACAAAAGGCTGCTGGAGCCTGTCGTAATTGGCTCAGAGTTGATGCGGTTTGGTGGTGGTTTTATCTGCTTAATCCCCATTTCCTCCTCATCCTCCACCTCCAGTGACTCACATAGTGAATGTCTGTGGCCCCTGGGCTAGGTGAGGCATCCCTCTAACCCCTGTCCCCCTAACTTCCTCACTGCATCATTACCAGGGGCCTCATTTATAAATGGTTTGGTATGCACAGATTTGATCGTAAAATGTTCATGCATATGACAAAAGGTGTACCACAGGGGTCAGTACTGGGACCTGTTCTCTTTACTATTTATGTAAATGAGAATGGTATATCTGTTAAAACTTGTATTATTCATCTGTATGCAAACAACACTGTCATGTACGTCATTGCCCCAACTGTTGACCAGGCTTTGTTAGAGCTGCACAAAGCAAAAGGGGACCATCGCGCTCTTCCAGAAGCGCGGCTGGTGTGTAAAACCCGGTCCGCACTCAAAAAATATGTTGCATAAAGCTTCATGTATAAAAGTAAGCTTTATGGGACATATTTTTGAGTGCGGATCCATCACACCTTTTATGTGTTAGAGCTGCAATCTGACCTTGTTACCTTACAGAAAGCCTTGGTTGGCTTAAAACTTGGATTTATTGCAGGAAGGACTAAATACTGTATATGTTGTTCTCTAGTCCTCACAAGAATGTTTCAGCTGGACTACATGTTTATTCATTGGACGGGTTGACAAAGACTTAATGCCTTAAAAAAGCATATGGATGAGCTAGTTAAAAAGCTACGGCTCCTTTTTTATAAATACAGTTGAAGTCGGAAGCTTACATACACTTAGGTTGGAGACATTAAAACTTGTTTTTCAACCACTCCACAAATTTCTTGTTAACAAACTATAGTTTTGGCAAGTCGGTTAGGACATCTACTTTGTGCATGACACAAGTAATTTTTCCAACAATTGTTTACATAGTGATTATTTCACTTATAATTCACTGTATCACAATTCCAGTGGGTCAGAAGTTTATATACACTAAGTTGACTGTGCATTTAAAAAGCTTGGAAAATTCCAGAAAATTATGTCATGGCTTTAGAAGCTTCTGATAAGCTAATTGACATCATTTGAGTCAATTGGATTTAGTTGTACCTGTGGATGTATTTCAAGGCCTACCTTCAAACTCAGTGCCTCTTAGTTGACATCATGGGAAAATCAAACGCAATCAGCCAAGACCTCAGAAAAAAATTGCAGACCTCCACAAGTCTGGTTCATCCTTGGGAGAAATGTCCAAATGCCTGAAGGTACCATGTTCATCTGTACAAACAATAGTACACAAGTATAAACACCATGGGACCACGCTTCCGTCATACTGCTCAGGAAGGAGACACATTCTATCTCCTAGAGATGAACGTACTTTGGTGTGAAAAGTGCAAATCAATCCCAGAACAACGACAAAGGACCTTGTGAAGATGCTGGAGGAAATAGGTACAAAAGTATATATCCACAGTAAAACGAGTCCTATGTCGACATAACCTGAAAGGCCGCTCAGCAAGGAAGAAGCCACTGCTCCAAACCCGCCATAAAAAGCCAGACTATGGTTTGCAACTGCACAAAGACTGTACATTTTGGAGAATTGTCCTATGGTCTGATGAAACAAAAATTTAACTGTTAGGACATAATGACCATCGTTATATTTGGAGGAGAATTGCAAGCCGAAGAACACCATCTCAACCGTGAATCACGGGGGTGGCAGCATCAGGTTGTGGGGGTGCTTTGCTGCAAGAAGGACTGGTGCACTTCACAAAATAGATGGCATCATGAGGGAGGAAAATTATGTGGATATATTGAAGCAACATCTCAAGACATCAGTTAAAGCTTGGTTGCAAATGGGTCTTCCAAGTGGACAATGACCCCAAGCATACTTCCAGATTTGTGGAAAAATGGCTTAAGGACATCAAAGTCAAGGTATTGGAGTGGTCATCACAAAGCCCTGACCTCAATCCTATAGACAATTTGTGGGCAGAACTGAAAAAGTGTGTGCGAGCATGGAGGCCTACAAACCTGACTCAGTTTGCACCAGCTCTGTCAGGAGGAAATTCACCCAACTTATTGTGGGAAGCTTGTGGAAGTCTACCCGAAACGTTTTACCCAAGTTAACAATTTAAAGGCAATGCTACCAAATACTAATTGAGTGTATGTAAACTTCTGACCCACTGGGAATGTGATGAAAGAAATAAAAGCTGAAATGAATAATTCTCTCTACTATTATTCTGACATTTCACATTCCTAAAATAAGGTGGCGATCCGAACTGACCTAAGACAGGGATTGTTTGCTAGGATACAAATATCAGGAATTGTGAAAAACTGAGTTTAAATGTATTTGGCTAAGGTATATGTAAACTTCCGACTTCAACTGTAATAAACTGTAAAACACTTCTTGCTCGTTCTTGATGATGGTGACACCGTTTCCCAGAATGCAGCAGTCACTACTCTACTCTCCTTTGGATGCCGTCTAACATAGGGACATTTGTTTTATCACTGGCGACAGTTTTAATACTCATCACTGCATCCTGTATCAAAAGGTTGGCTGGTCCTCATTAAAGTCCCATAGATCAAGTCATTACTCCCTATGTGTTCACAAAGCCCTACTACACAAGCTTTCAACTTACCTAACTTTGTGGTTAAAGTATTTTTAAAAATTTATGAGAGACCAAACCATGGTTGGTTAACTCTTGAGATTGCTCGGGCCAAATGAGGTAAATCAGCTTTTAGTTTTAATGCACCTCATTACTGGATCCAACTGCAAAATACACTGGAATTGGATGCTCTGATGCCGCATAGGGAAAATGTCAATATCGATTGGGGAACTATTTGCTGTGGAATGTGGCTGTTTTCTTGATTGTTTGTAGTGCAGTATTTTAGTTTGTTTCTCTGATTTTCATTTGATTTGGTCTATGAATTGCATGTGCAGATTGTGTGTGCAGGTCTCCTTTTGCCAAAGAGACCCTGATCTCAATGGTGACCTGTTTAAATAAAGCTAAAATGTAAAAAAAATATAGACATTACACAAACCACATTTCTTCTCACATTTTAAGAAATGATTGTATGCAGAATGAGGATCGAGACTATGTATTGTACATATGTACAACAGTATAAAATTATAAAACATCAGACAACCAAATAAATAACAATTCCAAGCAAGTTTTTAGTTTGATCGTAAAACTGCCAGTTTGTTCCAGGACTGTTTTGTGCTTTGTTTTAATCTTCTTTTTTAAAGCCAGACTTTAATAGATAAAATAGAGTATTATTGGTTCTAAGAAAAGGTATTATACAAATATTATACATATATTATGTACAGATCATAATCTTTGGAATTGCGACATATATTACAAATTATTTTGAAGAAACAAAAGCCATGGGCATCGAGAATCCTAATATTCAGTGTGGTGGTTCCATTAGGAGTTTCATTGTCTTGTTTCAGCCCAGCATCTTCAGTACATAGTTCACAGACCTCCATCAGCCTCGTGGAATTGGGAGCTGAAAAACACCATACATATTCCGGCCACACTTATTCCACCGTGCATTCATATAGTCTTGAAATGGACCAGCCAATGCAAAAGAGTGGAAAAGCCCCCATCAATAAGAGATTTCTGACTTTCAGGCGTGAGCTTGTTGCTCAGCTTTCAAATTATATTCCCAATTCCTCTCTTGATTCCAGTCACAGTAAGTGTTGGGGTGATGTATCTACTTACCTTATGGGAACACAGGACCCCTGAATATCCTTTCCTGCAGGCACAGACATTAGGGCGGACACATCGGCTCCCATAAAGACGTTTCTGTTCACAGAGTGCTGTAGCAATGACAGAAATCACAATGGAGAAATGACAAATTTGAAATGAAAATCACAATGCAGAGAAGAGAGAGAGAGAGAGAGAGAGAGAGAGAGAGAGAGAGAGAGAGAGAGAGAGAGAGAGAGAGAGAGAGAGAGAGAGAGAAAGGCAGCAGGTGAGGGACGAGTCCTAAATCAGCCTAGCATCCTAATAATGGCATCGTCATAATGACAGAACTAATCTCTCTCTACTCATATTACCATCCTGAGGATTCTGGGTAAGTCCCAGAGAGGGGCCAAAATGGAGCCATGACAACACAGTCGCCATAATCATCCCATCCAACCTCATTACCATGCATAACTAAATGTGAACACTGGGACTGCCTTTGAATTTAAGGCAGGAATGACTTTATTATACACTTGAATACCCCTGTGTGGACTGAATTTTATAGATTTTATTACGCCGTATACTTGGGAGATTTACTTACAGCTATTAGTGGTTTGATAGAAAGAAATAAACAGGGCTGAGGCAGTGTAAACAGATAAACAGAAATGATGAATCATCTTTACGTACGGTGACTTCACTATAAAGGGAGTTAAGTGCTTCCGTTCCTCTCATGACTCCCGAGTCATTCTTCAAAGTCATGTATTGGCTGGTTAATGACTGGGATGCTGAACAAGCTCACGCAGGAACTACTAGTGATACTCTGACGAGATGTAGCTGTCAGTGTGTGTGTGTGCAACCAACACACACCGCGGATTGTTAACGTGGTTGTTGTGGTTGTTGTTGTTGCTGCTGCGATGACCAGATGATAAAAGTTGTTAACGGAGAGCTTGTTAAGCATGGTGGTGGTGAGAGTGAGCTGACGAGGGACGTTTTAGAGACGTATGAAACTGGCAATAAACGTCAATAAAAGAGAACTATTGTAAAATATACTGTGTCCATAAAAATGTATATAGTATGTATAAGCTGGAAGTAGAAGCCTAAGGGTTGTTGTCCACTAGTTCACTCCAATTAGGGGAGGGGTGGTAGGGTTAGGGGAATATAATAAAGGAAAATATACATAAAAATAAATAAATATATATATATATATATTCCCCAAAAATATATGGGGGATTGGAAATTATGTAGACAATTACATTGATGGAAGCCACAATCTAGCTGCAATATTAAAGCTTATCTACCCCTTTAGAAAATAAATAAATAAATAAATAAAGATGTTTATCAGCAGTAACTCTGGGGGAATAACCACTGTCTAAATCGGTATCTCATTGGTATCATAAACCAGCCCAGGACTGTTTGGAGCTGGTCTCAGGAGTCAACACCAGAGGAGGCTGGTGGGAGGAGCTATAGGAGGACGGGCTCATTGTGATGGCTGGAATGGATTGAATGGAACAGTATCAAACACATCAAGCATAAGGAAACCTCAGGTTTGACTTCAAGCCATTACAATGAGCCTGTCCTCCTATTGCTCCCCCCACCAGCTTCCTCTGGTCTACACCTAACAATGTAATTGTAGTAGAGACCTGGCCTATGCTAGACACACGTAACAGGGGAAGGAGACAGAACATTTGTCACAGAGAGAGTTCCACTCTCCACAGAAGAACTAGGGTGGTGGGATGCAATTAACAGACGATTTCAGATAATTAACCTAAACACACCACTCTCTTCAGAGAGGAAGAGTGTGTGTGTGTGTGTGTGTGTGTGTGTGTGTGTGTGTGTGTGTGTGTGTGTGTGTGTGTGTGTGTGTGTGTGTGTGTGTGTGTGTGTGTGTGTGTGTGTGTGTGTGTGAGTGTGTGTGTGTAGGCTCGCGAATGTAGGCGTACTTACGGACTTGGCATAGCATGCCCTGCCAGCCTGGAGGACAGTGGCAAGTGTTATGGCCAACACACTCTCCTCCATTCAGACGCTTCTGTAGACAAGTGACTGGGGAGCGACAACACAACATCAATCAATTCACAAACCACTTGCCAATGAATGAGTTAACTCTGGCTTATGAATGAGTTACGAATAGCTTATGAATGTGTTATGTATGGCTTGTGAACATTCTGAATGTATCGTTCTGAATGTGTTATGTATGGCTTATGAACATTCTGAATGTGTTATGTATGGCTTATGAACATTTTGAATGTGTTATGTATGGCTTATGAACATTCTGAATGTGTTATGTATGGCTTATGAACATTCTGAATGTGTTATGTATGGCTTATGAACATTCTGAATGTGTTATGTATAGCTTATGAACATTCTGAATGTGTTATGTATAGCTTATGAACATTCTGAATGTGTTATGTATGGCTTATGAACATTCTGAATGTGTTATGTATGGCTTATGAACATTCTGAATGTGTTATGTATAGCTTATGAACATTCTTAATGTGTTATGTATGGCTTATGAACATTCTGAATGTGTTATGTATGGCTTATGAACATTCTGAATGTGTTATGTATGGCTTATGAACATTCTGAATGTGTTATGTATAGCTTATGAACATTCTGAATGTGTTATGTATGGCTTATGAACATTCTGAATGTGTTATGTATAGCTTATGAACATTCTGAATGTGTTATGTATGGCTTATGAACATTCTGAATGTGTTATGTATGGCTTATGAACATTCTGAATGTGTTATGTATGGCTTATGAACATTCTGAATGTGTTATGTATGGCTTATGAACATTCTGAATGTGTTATGTATAGCTTATGAACATTCTGAATGTGTTATGTATGGCTTATGAACATTCTGAATGTGTTATGTATAGCTTATGAACATTCTGAATGTGTTATGTATGGCTTATGAACATTCTGAATGTGTTATGTATGGCTTATGAACATTCTGAATGTGTTATGTATGGCTTATGAACATTCTGAATGTGTTATGTATGGCTTATGAACATTCTGAATGTGTTATGTATGGCTTATGAACATTCTGAATGTGTTATGTATGGCTTATGAACATTCTGAATGTGTTATGTATAGCTTATGAACGTTCTGAATGTATCGTTATGAATGTGTTATAAAGTCCTTATGTCAGAACCATTGAAATAAACAGAGTGACACCAGAATATCTTTTGGCATGTTGTAATTGTGTCCATAAACAGGCTCTTGCATAAAGCGCTTCACAAGCGGTTAAACATTCTAGGTGACTACCTGCTGCTATTAAATGCTTGTTTGTGAGCGCCTGCCGTTGGTGAACCACTACACATCCCAAACGCACTGATTAATTGTTTCCGTATGCACACGCCTCCACAGCTAGCGTGGAAGCGTCTGTTTACAGGTGGCCGGTTCAAACTGGAACTCCTGCGGGAGCCCACGGACGTTTACTGCACCGCTTTCCTCTCCATCCAGATGGACAGTCGCAGACAGTCGCGCACCGCCCGCCGCTCACGCACATGGGCTCACATACACCTGCATAAGGGGGGGAGGGCGGGATGTAGAGGGAGAGACTGGAACTTACCATCTCAGCTCCTACACATTAACCAGGATAACGATCCACAGTATCTCACACGGCAGAGAGAGATTGTCAACTGACCCGCGCATTTACTGCACCTGATAGGCGTAATCAATGTTGTGGAGAGGACAGCCAGTTCTACCATGAGCACATTGCTGAAGCTATCACGGCACTAATAACCCATTAGTAGCAGGTTGGTAATGTATAGCTAAATTAAAACCTTCACGTAAAACCCCCTGCATGCATCACTACTCTTAGTCAATAGCACTCCATAGCATCAATTTGACTATACCCAGTCTCCACATGAAGCTCTGAAATGTTGGTTCCTGCTCCCTCGGGCGGGCGCCTCTTACTGGGTGCATCCATCAAATGCTTCCCTCATCCATATGGCTCAATTTACCCGCCAATATGCTGTACATTAACACGGCTCTGGAATTAACTGGCTCCACTGTGTTGAGGGCACTTTGTCAGACTGACACACATATGGTGGTGGGTAATAGATGACGAGGAGGAGGGGTAGAGGACGAAGAGAGGGGGGGGGGTGGAGGAAGAGGAGGTGAATGAGGAGCAGGTGGAGGGGCGGGCCGTGGAGGAGGAGGGGGAGGTGGCGTGGCTTTATTCACTTTTTTCACAGCGCCACCCGATGTATCCCTCGGCGCAGGAGCAGACGCTGTTTCTCATGCATACGCCCCCGTTCTTACAGGGAGGGCTGCAGACAGCTGGGAAACAGCAAGAGATAGAAAGAGAGGGGAGAGATGGAGAAAGAGAGAGAGAGAGAGAGAGAGAGAGGAGAGATGGAAAGAGAGAGAGAGAGAGAGAGAGAGAGAGAGAGAGAGTGGGGAGAGAGAAATAGAGAGAGAGAGAGAGAGAGATGCACCTAAACCTCTGTCAATCTATTGGATTAGTTTTCCTTTAATTCAACAAGTAAATGCACAAGTCAAAACTCCCACAGCAGGCCCATGACTCTGTGCTGTCGTCAGGACAGTATGTGGGCAAGGACATGCGCAGACTGTGTGGCTCAGCTGGTAAGAGTGTGATGCTAGCAACGCCAAGGTTGTGGAGACCACACACTAAAAAACGTACGCAGCCACTTTACTGTAAGTCACGTTGGATAAAAGTGTCTCCTAAGTGCAACAATTAAATGAAGAGTGCAATTTACCGTGCAATTTACCGCTACTGGGCGCCGTAGATGCCCCGGGGACAGACACAGGTGTTCAGACGAAGACAAGTCCCTCCGTTCAGACACATAGGGGAGCACACAGCTGGAGGACAGACACTCAGAACAGTCAACCAATCAACTGACCAATCAATCAATCAATCAATCAATCAATCAAATGTGTTTATAAAGCCCTTCATACATCGACAGTTGTCACACAGTGCTTTACAGTAGCCCAACCTAGACCCCAAAGAGCAAGCAGAAGGACAGAGGAACACACCAGGAAGGGTAGCTTGCTGCATGCGCAACAGCTAATGAGGATCCTAATAAACTAAAAGAAAGTGTCCAGGACCAGAGCTGTACCTGTCTCACAGGAGGGTCCGGTCCAGCCAGACAGACAGGCACACTCATCAGGAGACACACTCTCCTCCGTTGTGACAATGGCGGTTCCACACCACTGCAGAACAGATAGATGGGATAGAGTGAGCAACACAGATACCATATACGTTATTGACGTAGCATTGTTCTGGACAATGTTCTCCACCTATATGGTATACCCCAATTCATGTCGTTAAGTTAAAAAGAATACAAAATTATTTGAATTTTTTCTCTCACACCTTTCAAATCAATGAGGGTTCGGAACTTTTCAGCTAATTATCTCAGAGTCATATTTTGGCAGATAAAACCATATAATTCCAAGGTCACGATATTACTAGAGTGGGTCATGTCATAAACTTTTCTAACCATTTCATTCTGTGGTGAGGAGGGACACAGCTCTATTTCGTTCTGTGGTGAGGAGGGACACAGCTCTATTTCGTTCTGTGGTGAGGAGGGACACAGCCTCATTTCGTTCTGTGGTGAGGAGGGACACAGCCTCATTTCGTTCTGTGGTGAGGAGGGACACAGTTCCATTTCGTTCTGTGGTGAGGAGGGACACAGCCTCATTTCGTTCTGTGGTGAGGAGGGACACAGCTCCATTTCGTTCTGTGGTGAGGAGGGACACAGCTCCATTTCGTTCTGTGGTGAGGAGGGACACAGCCTCATTTCGTTCTGTGGTGAGGAGGGACACAGCTCCATTTCGTTCTGTGGTGAGGAGGGACACAGCCTCATTTCGTTCTGTGGTGAGGAGGGACACAGCTCTATTTCGTTCTGTGGTGAGGAGGGACACAGCCTCATTTCGTTCTGTGGTGAGGAGGGACACAGCCTCATTTCGTTCTGTGGTGAGGAGGGACACAGTTCCATTTCGTTCTGTGGTGAGGAGGGACACAGCCTCATTTCGTTCTGTGGTGAGGAGGGACACAGCTCCATTTCGTTCTGTGGTGAGGAGGGACACAGCTCCATTTCGTTCTGTGGTGAGGAGGGACACAGCCTCATTTCGTTCTGTGGTGAGGAGGGACACAGCTCCATTTCGTTCTGTGGTGAGGAGGGACACAGCCTCATTTCGTTCTGTGGTGAGGAGGGACACAGCCTCATTTCGTTCTGTGGTGAGGAGGGACACAGCTCCATTTCGTTCTGTGGTGAGGAGGGACACAGCCTCATTTCGTTCTGTGGTGAGGAGGGACACAGCTCCATTTCGTTCTGTGGTGAGGAGGGACACAGCTCCATTTCGTTCTGTGGTGAGGAGGGACACAGCCTCATTTCGTTCTGTGGTGAGGAGGGACACAGCTCCATTTCGTTCTGTGGTGAGGAGGGACACAGCCTCATTTCGTTCTGTGGTGAGGAGGGACACAGCTCCATTTCGTTCTGTGGTGAGGAGGGACACAGCCTTGACATTAACACTATTGGTTCGCCAAGTCCAATCCAATTTAAACGCGAGTAACCTGACAAAGATCCATCTTGGAATAAAAGACAAATTAAGGTTTGCAAATCAAATCAAATGTTATTTGTCACACGCGCCGAATACAACAACGAATACGAATACGTGAAATGCTTACTTACAAGCCCTTAACCAACAATGCAGTTCAAGTAAGAGTATACAGAAAATATTTACTAAATAAATGAAAGTAAAAAATTCTATAGAAAAGTAACACAATAAAATAAGAATAACGAGGCTTTATACAGGGGGTTCTGGTACCGAGTCAATGTGCAGGGGTACAGGTTAGTCGAGGTAATTTGTACATGTAGGTAGGGATAAAGTGACTATGTATAGATAATGAACAGCGAGTAGCAGCAGTGTAAAAACAAAGGGGGGGGGGCTGTCAATAGAATTGTCCGGGTGGCCATTTCATTAATTGTTCAGCAGTCTTATGGCTTGGGGGTAGAAGCTGTGAAGGAGCCATTTGGACCTAGACAGTACCGCTTGCCGTGCGGTAGCAGAGGGAACAGTCTATGACTTGGGTGACTGGAGTCTTTTTACAATTTTCTTGGGCCTTCCTCTGACACTGCCTGGCATATAGGTCCTGGATGGCAGGAAGCTTGGCCCCAGTGATGTACTGGGCCACTCGCACTATCCTCTGTATGTGGCAGAGCAGTCACGAGTGTGGGCCCTACTTCATTTGTGAGTGATGGCATATTCAATTTGCATGATGAATGACTTGTGATGATGTGTGCTGAACTCACTGGTCTCACATCTGGGGCCCCACAAAGCCGTAGGGACAGGAGCAGGTGCTGGGTCCCACGCATATTCCTCCGTGCTCACAGGGCAGACTGCACAGAGCTGTGGGTGGGGATGTTATGAATGCGTTACGCATGGGTTACGAATGTGTTACGCATGGGTTATGAATGCGTTACGCACGGGTTACGAATGCGTTACGCATGGGTTATGAATGCGTTACGCAGTTCTTAGGTAGGTACCCTTTAAATAAAGTGTTAACGGGAAAATAATCAGGGAAAATAAGCAGCCAGGCTTTGCCCACACATTTCTCCATCAGTCAGCTAGTACTAGGAAGCAGTGTCTCACTACAGCTTGGTTTAACCTCATCTCCATTGCATTGGTGGGACTCTGATTCTGAGCTGTAGGTGGCAGTAATGTCTCAAACCAGCTCAAGGAGGGAGGGCTTATCAAATGCCCACAACTGCTTCATTAGATCTGCACTCGCTCGCACGCACACATCCTGTCTGTAGTCTGACACAGAGACCGTTCTGATTGGCCCCTAACAAGTACCGATAAGCCGCGGCCCATACGTCACCCTATTCCCTACGCCACGCATTACTTTTGACCAGATCGCCGGTAGGTAAATGTGCCATTTGGGACGCGGGCGTATAATTACCTGTCACCCCGTGGTAGCCTTTCAGGCACTCACACGCCCCCGGGGCGACGCACTGGCCTCCGTTCCGACGCTCAGGTTTACAGATCGCCGAGGAGAAGATTGTGAGGACGTCAAATGATTCGGAAGGCCTGTCAGGTTAAGCAATGCATGGGAATCAAAAACAACCATATCAGGATGATGATGTGGCATATTGAGAGACTAAGAGAGAGAGAGAGAGAGAGAGAGAGAGAGTTTGAGGGGAGAAGATGGAGGGGGAAGGGAGAGCGAGAGCAAGGGAGAGAGAGAGAGAGAGAGAGAGAGAGAGAGAGAGAGAGAGAGAGAGAGAGAAGAGAGAGTTTTACCTGTTTGACAGTTGGTCCCGGCGAAGCCTGGTTTACAGCGGCATGTGTTGGGAGCGGCACACTCCATGTTCCTGCCACACACATGCCTGCACACAGCTGTAGATAACAGGCAGGCAGGCGACACACACACACAAACACAAACAGAGGCAGCACCAAGGGCCAATTACAAGCTGCTTCCATCTATTTCAACTCCAACCTCCCTTACTGCATCTGTACAGAAACATCTGTCAACTCAACCCAACCCACGCTGCTCTGGTACAGAGAAGCACTCAGCTAGTCAGCTTGAAAAACAACCATCGTTAGGGGGCCTTTTGGAGAGGCTAGAGAAAGGCATCACTTTCATTCATAGAAAAGGATTGATGCACAGGTGGTATTCAATACAGCCGGTAAATAGCAATGGTAAGGGGCCTCTGTAATGGACCAGTGACAATAGATAATAGATCATAGTATTTCTCAAAGCAGTACCTCTTTCTCAAGCAGTGATACACTGATAACAGATAGTGTTTCTCAAAGCTGTAGCTCGTTCTCAAGAAGAGGGATCAACCTTGGGCATACTTCACAAGCCACTTCATTTTTTGCACCTCTCATGTTCCTTTTTGCCTTATAATCACATTGTTCCGTAATATTTTGTTTTTAAATAAATAAATACAATAAAAATACCTCTGCATGTTTGTCTGTCTCCGTTGTATCCCGTCCCTGGTGAGTTCACAGGGGACCCCTGGGAAACAGGGCATGTCAGCGCAGGTCAGAGGCCGCTCCAAGATCAGTGATACTGCCACAGTATCACTGATCCTGGTCCCACGGCGGAAGTGGGGAGACGCGGCCCTGTGCAGGGGGGGGGGGGGGGTGGTACTTTCGGGCAGAGGTGGTGAGGGTGAGGGAGAGCAGGGGTTCCTGTGGGTGGTCAGGTAGGTCAGAGGGGTTCGAGCTCAGTCGGCAGAGAACTCAGACTCGGAAAGGGAGTAGGTAAGGGAGGATAGGGAGTAGGTAAGGGAGGATAGGGAGTAGGTAAGGGAGGATAGGGAGTAGGTAAGGGAGGATAGGGAGTAGGTAAGGGAGGAAAGGGAGTAGGTAAGGGAGGATAGGGAGTAGGTAAGGGAGGAAAGGGAGTAGGTAAGGGAGGATAGGGAGTAGGTAAGGGAGGATAGGGAGTAGGTAAGGGAGGAAAGGGAATAGGTAAGGGAGGAAAGGGAGTAGGTAAGGGAGGATAGGGAGTAGGTAAGGGAGGATAGGGAGTAGGTAAGGGAGGATAGGGAGTAGGTAAGGGAGGATAGGGAGTAGGTAAGGGAGGAAAGGGAGTAGGTAAGGGAGGATAGGGAGTAGGTAAGGGAGGATAGGGAGTAGGTAAGGGAGGAAAGGGAGTAGGTAAGGGAGGAAAGGGAGTAGGTAAGGGAGGATAGGGAGTAGGTAAGGGAGGAAAGGGAGTAGGTAAGGGAGGATAGGGAGTAGGTAAGGGAGGATAGGGAGTAGGTAAGGGAGGAAAGGGAGTAGGTAAGGGAGGAAAGGGAGTAGGTAAGGAAGGATAGGGAGTAGGTAAGGGAGGATAGGGAGTAGGTAAGGGAGGATAGGGAGTAGGTAAGGGAGGATAGGGAGTAGGTAAGGGAGGAAAGGGAGTAGGTAAGGGAGGAAAGGGAGTATGTAAGGGAGGAAAGGGAGTAGGTAAGGGAGGAAAGGGAGTAGGTAAGCAAGGAAAGGGAGTAGGTAAGGGAGGAAAGGGAGTAGGTAAGGGAGGAAAGGGAGTAGGTAAGGGAGGAAAGGGCTGCGGTCAGCGGGGCCACAGCTTTAGAGAGGGTCCAGGGCTTGGTCAGGGTGGGCACCACTACCACATCTATGAGCTTCCCCTGGCTTGTCTGCCTGGAATCTGTGTTGGCTGAAGAATGGGGTGGGGTCACCTTGGATTGGGGTGGTATAACCTTGGGGTAGCTGGAGAATGGAGGAGTAACCTTGGAAGAGGTGGCACGACAGCTACAGACTCTCTGGTTGTCACCTTGAGTGTGGTAGCGCTGGCATTGGCACCTGTTTTAGTCCTACTGAGGGCACTGATGGAATGATGACTGCCTGTGGTAAGGCTGTGGGAACCTTCAGGTGACATAGGGGTGTGTCTAGGAAATTGGGGCGCGGCCGCCTCTCTCCACCCAGTGATTGGCCCTCGGCGGGCGAGAGGGGAGGGTGCGGGGGGCTCTGATAGGCTCCCATGGAGACTGGCGAGGAGAGAGAGGAGAGACGTTTCACTCTGTGCCTGGGGGACAAGGTGGGAAGGTGGAGTTGGGACACTTTACTGTTGCTGTGGTGGTAGGGTTTTCTGCTCTTGGCTAGTGTCAGCTGCTGCTGGGTCAGGTGAAGGTTACCCGAGGAGAGATAATGATGTGACACAAAAAAAACTAAGGTTACACTCTTAGAAAGGAGGATTCCAAAGGGTTCTTTGCCTGTCCCCATAGGATAACCCCTTTTAGTTCCAGGTAGAAAGAATCCTTTTTTAGTTCCAGGTAGAACTCCTCTGCAGAAATGGTTCTACATGGAACCAAATGGGTTCTACCTGGTCCTTCAATGGGTTCTCCTTTGGGGAAAGCTGAAGAACCCTTTTAGGTTCCAGATAGCACCTTTTTTTAAAGAGTGTAGGGTTAGTGTTGTGGTTAAGGGTTAGGATTGAAGTGTGTGACGTAGAAGTCCGTCACTGGCCGCGGGCAGCATTTGGTTCTTTAACGCACACACATATTCATCACTCCTCCCTGCGCCATTATAAGATAAGTTAACAATGTGGGTCGACACACAAATTAACTTCTGTCTTGGTGCATGCATTTCACACTTGTCAATGTTCATATTTGAGAGATACAATAATTATTATACTTATCAATGTTGTGGATGAGCGCATTGTTTGTTTGTTCTGTTCCTCTCTCTCCATCTCTGTAGCTTCCGGGTATGCTGGAAAAGGACCCGAGCTAAGGGAATTGGGTTGGCTTTATAGTGCCTGTCCCAAATGGCTCATTAATGCATATGGGCATATTGAAAGATATTGTCAGTAGTGATGTAATGTTGTAAATGTTATGTTGTGATATTGTTTAAAACCGTGTTGCAATGTATATCCTTTAGTATGTTTAGTTCATGGAAAATGTAGGTTTGTATTGTTAATTGATTAATTAATTAGGGTTAATTGTTCTGAGGGGAGGGGCTAGCCCTACAAAAGGAGCCTCTCTTTCAGTCATGAAGAGGCAGTTTGGATTGAGCTGTGGATGGGGCAGCATTGTTTTTAAGCTGTCCCATAAGGTAGACGTTGATGGCAGTACTGTTGTTTTTTGTTCCGGAATCACTTGTAAATAAACACCTTTGCACAGAAGAACTTTTGCGGTTCCGCCATCTTTTTATTTTGATAGAGGTTAGGTTATCCAGTTTAGCCTTCTGGCCTACTCTACGTGACAAAGTGGAATGTAGACAAGCTGGACTCTCCAAATAAAAGTATTACAGCATCTGACACAGTGCAAAACAAAACAAAGATGATGATATGTTCTAATGAACAGCTGCTACAAACACGGATGTTGACACAGAACATGGTTGGAACAGAATCAAGACCGCCATTGGACAGCTCATGGGAACAATAAAGTTATTCAAATTTCGAATTGAAATTAAATAAAAGTGTTATGGGTGTGGGGTCTATACAGATATTACCCGACGCCAGTGTTAATGACATATTGAGAGACGCCGCCCAACACTTCATTGATGTATTGTCCCCTACTGAGACTAACTGGAAACATCGCCTGTTTTGAAACCTCACAAAAGATGCCCAAATCACTTCATAGAGGAATCTGATACACAGTGAGGGAATTACAAACACACACACACACACACACACACACACACACACACACACACACACACTGAAGCAGCTGGACTGAAAGGGAACTGACTGTGTAGGAAGTTATGACCACAGGGGTTGGGTATTAAACACTGATGTGATTTAGAAAGGTGGCGGCACAAATTATGAGACGCACTAAAAGGATTTATTTAGTACAATTAAGAAAAAAGTCATCACACTGGCTGGGCGAAGACACAAAAGACAATCACTGCACAAAAATATTGAAACACTGTAAACTAGTCTGTGCTCTTCAAAGCAACCCGGCATGAGTCCCGTCCACTCAATAGAAGGACTGACTAACCATGGGAAATACTTGAACGCTCACTCAGAATAAATATGTTTCATTTTTTCACATCCTCGTGAAAGATGAATGCATGAGAAAAGCATATTCCACTGACATGAATTGATCATCTGGAAGTGCCTGCTGTTGACTTGGACAGCAGACACACAGGGACAGAGTCCAAACAAGAAGGGACAAATACGGTGGATATATGAAACAGAACCAAACTGAGAGGAGAAGATGGAGTGCAAAGCTTTCCACATTTCACTGATCTACAACAAAAACGCAATGATTAGCATATTAAGCTTATTAATAGGGCAGCCTGGCCTCAGAGCCATACGAAGCATACTATTTGTATTTTTATGGACCTCACATTTACATTTACATTTAAGTCATTTAGCAGACGCTCTTATCCAGAGCGACTTACAAATTGGTGAATTCACCTTCTGACATCGACGTATGATCACCTCCAAGACCTCCAAGACGTATGATATGATCTAATGGTCTAGTTCAGGGTTTCCCAACTGGCGGCCCACGGGTGGTTTTGTTTCTGAGAAAAAAATTATGAAGTTACATTTGATTTAGGACATCTACTTTGTGCATGACAAAAGTCATTTTTCCAACAATTGTTGACAGACAGATTATTTCACTTATAATTCACTTTATTCCAATTCCAGTGGGTTAGAAGTTTACATACAAGTTGACTGTGCCTTTATACAGCTTGGAAAATTTCAGAAAATTATGTCATGGCTTTAGAAGCTTCTGATAGGCTAATTGACATCATTTGAGTCAATTGGAGGTGTACCTGTGGATGTATTTTAAGGCCCACCTTCAAACCCAGTCCCCCTTTGCTTGACAGCATGGGAAAATCAAAAGAAATGAGCCAAGACCTCAAATTTTTTTTTGTAGACCTCCACAAGTCTGGTTCATCCTTGGGAGAAATTTACAAATGCCTGAAGGTACCACATTCATCTGGACAAACAATAGTATGCAAGTATAAACACTATGGGTCCACATAGCCGTCATACCACTCAGGAAGGAGACGCGTTTCGTCTCCTAGAGATGAACGTACTTTGGTGCGAAAAGTGCAAATCAACAGCAAAGGACCTCGTGAAGATGCTGGAGGAAACAGGTACAGACGTATCTATATATTCACAGTAAAAAAATGTCCTATATCGACATAACCTGAAAGGCCCTCAGCAAGGAAGAAGCCACTGTTCCAAACAGTTTGGAACGGTTTGCAACTGCACATGGGAACAAAGAGAAATGAGAAATATCCTCTAGTCTGATGAAACAAAAATAGAACTGTTAGGACATAATGACCATCGTTATATTTGGAGGAAAATGGGGATGCTTGCAAGCTGAAGAACACCATCCCAACCATGAAGCACGGGGGTGGCAGCATCATGTTGTGGGGGTGTTTTGCTGCAGGAGGGACTGGTGCACTTCACAAAATAGATGGCATCATGAGGGAGGAAAATTATGTGGCTATATTGAAGCAACATCTCAAGACATCAGTTAAAGCTTGGTCGCAAATGGGTCTTCCAAGTGGACAATGACCCCAAGCATACTTCCAAAGTTGTGGAAAAATGGCTTAAGGACATCAAAGTCAAGGTATTGGAGTGGCCATCACAAAGCCCTCACCTCAATCCTATAGACAATTTGTGGGCAGAACTGAAAAAGTGTGTGCAAGCAAGGAGGCCTACAAACCTGACTCAGTTCCACCAGCTCTGTCAGGAGGAATGGGACAACATAATTGTGGGAACCTTGTGGAAGGCTACCCAAATATTTTAAACAATTAAAAGGCAATACTACCAAATACTAATTGAGTGTATGTAAACTTCTGACCCACTGGGAGTGTGATGAAAGAAACAAAAGCTGAAATAAATCATTCTCTACTATTATTCTGACATTCCTAAAATAAAGTGGTGATCCTAACTGACCTAAGACAGGGATTGTTTACTAGTATTAAATGTCAGGAATGGTAAAAAACTAAGTTTAAATGTATTTGGCTAAGGTGTATGTAAACTTCAATTGTAATAAACTGTAAAAACACCAGGAAATCAGCTCCAAGTGATTTTAATTTAAGAAATCTGTTCCAAAGTATTCCCATGGAAAATAGAGAGCGACGTAATCATATACAAATATAAGCAAGGCTTGAAGTTAAATATTTGTTTGGCAGGCTACGTTCCGGCCCCCCAACCATCCGCTCAAGGAAAAATCATCCTGCGGCCTAATTTAGTTGATGATCCCTGTTCTAGTTACTTTAGACAGAAACTAAAGTAGGAAGGTTGGTCTGGGAAGACGGTTGGGCATATACCGCGACCATCTATCAATCCAAAGGTCGCGTGTTTGAGTCGTGTCGGGGACAACTGTAGCATTTTAGCTCACCCTTCCCCTAACCTTAGTTCTCCTAACCTGTTTAAGTTCACCTTTACCATAAATTACCCGAACATTTGTCATTTGTTCTCCTAACCCACAATGTAAATATGTATATGGAAAATGTGATATGTAAAATGTATGTACATGTAGCAAAAAAGCTGTAAAAACTAAAATGTATATTTGTGTCCTTTGAAAGGGGTGTTAATACAAATTTCGTAATTCTCCTTGGTTGCTAGGTTCCAACAAGCAACCTGGTCTCAGAAAAATACGTGCAATACTTAACTTCTATCAAGAAGTATGATAACTCATCCAATTCGTATGCTATTGTACGACTGGGTAAGACGTTTGATGCTATACGTCCCCTAATTCGTCCGCTATTGTATAACCGCTATTCCATTCACAATGTAACCTAATATAATGAAATATACCACAGTAAATGCAGGGATCATGTTTGCATACCAAATCTTACGAATTGCCCTGAGACCAGGTTGAATAGGGAAGTAACAGCACAGAGGCACTTCAGGACCATTCTCACCACGTCAGATTGTTTTCAAATAGTTTTCCAAAAGTGACAGTAGAATAACTACTAAAAAGCCAATGTGTGGTGAATGTACTAACGTATTTCGATAGCCTGGTGCCAGATCTGTTTTTTGTCTTGCAGATTCCTATAGTCCTTGGCATAGGTAACAACAGGTGTTGGCTGTACAGCACAAACAGATCTGGGACCAGGCTAGTAACTACGGCCAGGGAGGGCGTTTAACACTTCAAGCCAAAGTCTTACATTGAGCGGTTTTGGTGCAAGTGCGTCCATTGCCATTGAGGGGCGGTGGGCAGCGCCCGCAGACACAGCCCGCGTAGGGTGGAAGTCGGTCGATGCACTGGACCCCCAGGAAGCACGGTCGGCTGGCACACGTATCTGTCACATTGTTGTTGTTCCCTGATGATAGCTCCAGGCCTGGAACACATAATCACTGTTATCAGCCCCAGGAAATGTACATATTTATCAATTAATTCCCTTTCCCCTAGCCTTCACATGAACAGCGATGATCACCCTTTGTTTATGCTCAGTGGGATGCTGTAATCAGTTGTCAATGCCTCTGCATCGACCACACCATGCTGTCTTCATCTGCATATTTCATGATTAGTCATAACTCAAATAAACACAGCCCCGTAGATGAAAACAGCTCACAAATACCACTGCCTACCGGGGTGATATATTCAACATTGCCTGACAAATTTTATGTGGCAGGACCCGCAGTTAAATCCAAAGCTGCTACAGTTGCTAATTGCTCAAATGTCTTTGATTAAAATGCAAAGTCTTGGAAGACCAATTATATAAAGGCACTTTATAACTAAATTAGGGCTGTGGAGAAACTCTTAGTTGGCACTTTGTGTTTTGATGGCAGGCGGCTCATTACGGTGCTTCAGGATGAATGTCTCTGAGCAATTGATTGATACGCTACCAAGGTCAGAAACCCCTTGGAGCAAGAGAGAGAGAGAGAGAGAGAGAGAGAGAGATGAGTGTGTGTGACCCCGACTGTGTCCCGTCTTCACCTCCAGACCCGCCCTCACCCCCAATCCAGCTGCATCAGCTTCTCTTTACCCATAGGCCTTCACTCCCCTCCTGGGCTCCCCTCTCACCCCCACCCACAAAGAAGAGTGATGAAAATGCCAATTGCCCTATTAGTCTTAAACAAAGATATGTCCTTTAGAACTAAAACTGCTGGTATCATTGGCACTTTTTTAAACGGATTCTTTTAAGTTTGTCCCATAACTTTGTCCTTTGTTTCTCACCTTGCACAGGCACCACATCAAACCACCACATCATCAAAAGTGTATTATGGCTCGACTCTGCTGTATTATATTGGTCTTGTACATTTATCAGCATATCTCTATTCTATGACGGATCTATGGAAGAGAGCAGACTGAGAGCAAATGACTGTCATTGTAGTGCAGTTAGAAGCTTTGAAACGTGACACTGGCAACCCTTCTCTTTTTCCTATTTGCGTGTGCCGCACAGCGATTCTCTCTCTCTCTCTCTCTCTCTCTCTCTCTCTCTCTCTCTCTCTCTCTCTCTCTCTCTCTCTCGCGCGCTAATAAAGCGGTTCGTCTTCGCGGTGACAAAAGAGGAAAAAGAATGGACCATCTGTCTTTTATTAAGAAGTGATTTATCAGCGTTATGACTCCACATATCATGGCTTATCGCCTGTGAATTGTGTCTCATTTTCGACGAGGGCAGCAGAATCCACTCAGACAATGGGTGGTTTTATCGGAACTGCAGGGCCGACGGGAGATGACATATTTTGCTGCGTGCCTTTCAATCCCATCTCCAGCCCTTTAGTGTGATGATGATGACAGGCAATTTTGCAAGGCCGCTAACTGGGCTGGCTATAGCTGCCAATGCCAACGAGGTACTCGGTCGCGGAGTAATGTGACACCCCTGATGGACTATTATAGGAGCCCTGGTGTTAAACAGCCTTTTGTAGGCGATCTGAAGAGGATTAGACAGAGGCTTTGGGAAATACGGGGTATGTTAGTAAGTGCCAGGCGCACCGGTTTGTGTTAAGAACTGCAATGCTGCTGGATTTTTCACGCTCAACAGTTTCCGGTGTGCGTCAAGGATGGTCCACCACCCAAAAAAACGTCCATCCAACTTGACAAACGTGGGAAGGCATTGGAGTCAGCATGGGCCAGCATCCCTTTGGAACGCTTTCGACACCTTGTAGAGTCCATCTCCCGACGAATTGAGGCTGTTCCGCGGGCAAAAGGAGGGGGTGTAACCCAATATTAGGAAGGCGTTCCTAATGTTTGGTATACCCAGAGTTCTTGCCAGTTTTTCGTCCATTCTCAGATGGTGTATGTATAGTTGGGGCCTTGGCAGCTGCCCTGTTGGTCTCTGGAAGTCCAGGCGTGTTGGTTTGTAGGGGTCCAGGTCTGCCAGAGTCCATCCTGAGTTGATTGTGTATTTATCTGGTTTGTTGTTGGGCGAGGTCTTAGTGGTGGTAGTGGTGGTAGGGACAGTGGTGGGTCCAATGCTGGGGACATTGGGGATCGATCGTAGAGGTGCTGTTGTGTAGAGACAGATGAGGATACATGGTGAGAGAAAGAAGTGGGCTTTGTAATACCTCAGTGCTTGTATGATGCTGGGAGAGAGATAGATAGACACCACAGGTTCAGCGCGGGAGTTTGTCTTATGGTGTCACACAACCAATACTGTTTTTATGATACATTTCATGGAATCTTGATTTCTCAAACTCTATTCAAGAATGTTGGTCCACAGTTTATCAGCTCTCTTTTATTTTTTTTTATTTTTTTTAATATTTTGTTTTTACAACACTTTTCATCCCACACCTACACAGCTAGAAATCACAGCTCCTCAGTAGATCTGTGAATGTTACGGATACCAGTATCCTGTGTGTGTATCCTGTGTGTGTTTTCTCTCCTTCTCCCCTCACAGGTGAAAATCATCACTCCCCAATCAGTCAACAATCAATCATCAATCAGAAGACACACCTCCTCCTGTTTTCCTACCCTATCACAGTTCATTTCCCTTGGTTTAAAAACCCTGTCAGTTGTTTGCTCTTGAGCTTAATCTCTCTCTGTAAATGCCATGTCTGTAGGTCTCTGTGTTTCACTCTCTCGTTGTGTATTAACCTCTCTTTTGTTTGAGCACCTCCATAGCACTTTGTCTTCACCTGTGAGTATTGTTTTGGTTATGCTGTTTGTGTTTGATTGCAGGTGGGAAAAGGGGAAGCCAAGACAAGTCGCCCATGGGCATACACTACACGTAGGTAGACTTTGTTAAATACACTAGTTAGAACTGGGCGGACCACCCACTGTATTTTTGGTTAGTTAGTTAGCTGTTGTTAAAGTAGGCTAGTCTAGCTTAGGTTTTTTTATACTTATTGTTTCTTTCCTTGGGTCCAGCTCAGCCCCTTTTCCTGCTCCCCCCATTACCGTGTGTTTATAAATAAACCTGGAGTTTGACGGTAGATTTCAGATGTCCTGGTTATTTCGTTCTCACTTTTACTTTGTCACAATTATAATTTGCATGAGTTATGTTACGGGTCTCATTACCATCCCCCCCCCTAGACTGTCGGGCCAAAAGATATTCGTAACAGTGAGCAACAGAATCGTAAACATAAAAAATTAAAACAAATACGTAGAAAGGAAAGCAGAGCAGGAGGAGAGGGAGAAAGAGGCGGTGTGATTGATTGACGGCAGAGCGGAGCGATGTCAAGTGAAATAAACCTGGCAGTGTAACTCCAGCCGAGGCAGCATGGCACTGTAATAAACAAAGCAGAGGACCACTCAGTCGAAACTCATTGCTCAGAGGGAGAAAAAGATTAGAGAGAGGGAAAGGCTAAGATGCTTGGAAAAGAAAAGCGCGGAGCTTGGTGGAAACATGGCATGGCTTTTTAGGAGCAAAATGGTCCCTAAGTGTGTGTGTACAGTGGTTCTTCCTTTAAACGTAGGGGCGTACTGCAGCACAGCTTGCGGGGTGCAGCAGAATTCTATGGCACGTCATTTAAGTGTCAGCCATAGTTCCCAGAATGACGCAATTTACCACAATCTACCTCAACCGGTTGCGGCATGAAGCTCAACACTTTTAAAGGAAGAAACACTGTATATGTGCAGGTTCGCCTGCACTCCGGCAGAATTCAAGTGGTTTACCCTGGACTACAGAAACAAACGTCTGCTGAATGAAAATTGCATTTCCCTCTAGGCGCAGTTATATGTGTGTTTTATAGATGGTGCTCCAGCTTAGCCTCTACTCCCCCAAGCTCTGTTCCGCTCTCCCTGTGGCCCAGGCATTAGATCACTTTGTATTCAACTAGGCCGTGCTCCTTCCATGGTCCCCCCCCCCCCCACTTCTCCTCACCTCAGCTTTAGGATCGGGGAGTACTGTTGATCACTCTGCATTCACCCAGGCCCCAACACCTCACCTCACCTTACATTACCTTGCCTCACCTCAGCTCTGTGGCCCAGGAGATAGATCACTCTGTATTCCACCAGGTCATGCTCCTCTTCCGTCTCCCTGCTGCTAGCCAGGCCCCTTACCTCATCACTGTATTCAGCCACGCTCCTTCCTCCCAGCCCTACTCTCTGCTCCCTCCTCTGCACCCTTCCAGGTTCCCACACTTCACCTCTAATGGCCTTTGTCAGTTAGCTGTCAACAGAGAGAGGCACACCTGAGGTGCTGCGGCAGCACTCTGAGCCTGAGGCCAGGTGGTAGGATAGTCTCTGCTCTGCTCTCCCGTCAGAGGCGAAGTGTTCCACCAATTATCTCAGCTCAACACCCCCCCCCCCCCCCCATAAAACCTTCAAAAATGAAGAAAAGAAAACACCAGAAATAATTTATGGGGGGGGGGTCGAGCCATCACCTACCCTCTGGTTTCCATTGGACATGCATCCCTGTTGGTTATCATGTGAGCGGTTCATCACCTGCCCTCTGGTTTCCATTGGACATGCATCCCTGTTGGTTATCATGTGAGCGGTTCATCACCTGCCCTCTGGTTTCCATTGGACATGCATCCCTGTTGGTTATCATATGAGCGGTTCATCACCTGCCCTCTGGTTTCCATTGGACATGCATCCCTGTTGGTTATCATATGAGCGGTTCATCACCTGCCCTCTGGTTTCCATTGGACATGCATCCCTGTTGGTTATCATGTGAGCGGTTCATCACCTGCCCTCTGGTTTCCATTGGACATGCATCCCTGTTGGTTATCATGTGAGCTGTTCATCACCTGCCCTCTGGTTTCCATTGGACATGCATCCCTGTTGGTTATCATGTGAGCGGTTCATCACCTGCCCTCTGGTTTCCATTGGACATGCATCCCTGTTGGTTATCATGTGAGCTGTTCATCACCTGCCCTCTGGTTTCCATTGGACATGCATCCCTGTTGGTTATCATGTGAGCGGTTCATCACCTGCCCTCTGGTTTCCATTGGACATGCATCCCTGTTGGTTATCATGTGAGCGGTTCATCACCTGCCCTCTGGTTTCCATTGGACATGCATCCCTGTTGGTTATCATGTGAGTGGTTCAAAGTGCAGTGGCAATTATTTCCATCATTGTGTGTGCAATGATATCCAGATATGGGAATTGTGGACTGCTGTGCTGGAACGTCATATTGTTTCTGATTGTCTTGTCAAAGATAACAGTGACTGTCTGGTCTTCCCACAGTTAGAGGTGCATGCGGCTTTACGTTTCCATCCACTTCCATATTACAGGTGGGAGAAGGTTGCAAGTACCTCCGGAACATCTTTGTGACGTTTCTTATATTCATATCAAATCAATCCCTTTTCTATACTGATAAACAAGGCCCACAGTCTGTTTCTAAGGAAGTGAATTGGCTAATTGATACAGTAGTGTAGTAGCACTTGTGATTTGAATGGCCATGTCTACATGTTGATGTAAAATGTGTTGATACATTTTTTATATTCCACCTTTATTTAACCTGGTAGGCTAGTTGAGAACAAGTTCTCATTTGCAACTGCGACCTGGCCAAGATCAAGCAGTTCGACACATACAACAACACAGGGTTACACATGGAATAAACAAACATACAATCAATAATACAATAGAAAAGTCTATATACAGCATGTGCAAATGAGGTAGGATAAGAGAGGGAAGGCAATAAATAGGTAATGGTGGCAAAGTAATTACAATATAGCAATTAAACACTGGAATGGTAGAATGTGCAAGTAGAGATACTGGGGTGCAAAGGAGCAAGATAAATAAATAAAAACAGTATGGGGATGAGGTAGATTGGGTGGGCTATTTACAGATGGGCTATGTACAGGTGCAGTGATCTGTGAGCTGCTCTGACAGCTGGTGCTTAAAGCTAGTGAGGGAGGTAGGAGTCTCTAGCTTTAGTGATTTTTGCAGTTTGTTCCAGTCATTGGCAGCAGAGAACTGGAAGGAGAGGCGGCCAAAGGAAGAATTGTACATTTGAAATACATTTAATTGACTGACCATGCCTACCTGTTGATGTAAAAGTGTTGATAAATACATTTGATTGATTGACCATGCCTACCTGTGCAGGTGGTCCCATCTCTCAGCATGCTGGGGGGAAGCCTCCACACCTATAGGAGCCGAAGATGTTGAAACACTGGACTCCAGGCATGCAGGGTGTCCTCCCACACTCATTTACATCTTTCTGACAGGTAGCGCCTACACAGAGTCCTAGAGACGGACAGACATCATTATAACAGACAACACAAAGACAGACAGCCAAAGTCCATTACTACAACAGGGAGCCCTTACACCCCCAAAAGACAGAAAGCCAAGGTATGAGCCAAGCTCACAGACACACAGACAGAAAGACAAGGTCTGAGCCAAGCTCACAGACAGAAAGACAGGGTCTGAGCCAAGCTCACAGATAAAGAGACATAGAGCCAAGGAAGCCCATTACAACAACAGAGAGTCCATGTGTTTTCAGCCAGTGACGTGCGGTCAGGGGAGGCACAATGAATGAAAAAATAACGGCAATGAAAAATAAATATACATTTGATCAATAATCATTTTGTCATCCTAAATGTTTTGTTCTGCGCGATAAAAAACGATTTCTGAACTAGCACTTTCCAAATTTGCAGTGATCTGGTAGAAAATGCACAAGGAGGCCAGGTGGACAGGCAGCCTCGCCCCGCGCTTTTCTCCTGCCTCTCGCACTCCAAACAGGCATGGACATACATTTACATACATTTAAGTCATTTAGCAGATGCTCTTATCCAGAGCGACTTACATATTGGTGAATTCACCTTCTGACATCCAGTGGAACAGCCACTTTACAATAGTGCATCTAAATCATTAAGGGGGGGTGAGAAGGATTACTTATCCTATCCTAGGTATTCCTTGAAGAGGTGGGGTTTCAGGTGTCTCCGGAAGGTGGTGATTGACTCCGCTGTCCTGGCGTCGTGAGGGAGTTTGTTCCACCATTGGGGGCCAGAGCAGCGAACAGTTTTGACTGGGCTGAGCGGGAACTGTACTTCCTCAGTGGTAGGGAGGCGAGCAGGCCAGAGGTGGATGAACGCAGTGCCCTTGTTTGGGTGTAGGGCCTGATCAGAGCCTGGAGGTACTGCGGTGCCGTTCCCCTCACAGCTCCGTAGGCAAGCACCATGGTCTTGTAGCGGATGCGAGCTTCAACTGGAAGCCAGTGGAGAGAGCGGAGGAGCGGGGTGACGTGAGAGAACTTGGGAAGGTTGAACACCAGACGGGCTGCGGCGTTCTGGATGAGTTGTAGGGGTTTAATGGCACAGGCAGGGAGCCCAGCCAACAGCGAGTTGCAGTAATCCAGACGGGAGATGACAAGTGCCTGGATTAGGACCTGCGCCGCTTCCTGTGTGAGGCAGGGTCGTACTCTGCGGATGTTGTAGAGCATGAACCTACAGGAACGGGCCACCGCCATGATGTTGGTTGAGAACGACAGGGTGTTGTCCAGGATCACGCCAAGGTTCTTAGCGCTCTGGGAGGAGGACACAATGGAGTTGTCAACCGTGATGGCGAGATCATGGAACGGGCAGTCCTTCCCCGGGAGGAAGAGCAGCTCCGTCTTGCCGAGGTTCAGCTTGAGGTGGTGATCCGTCATCCACACTGATATGTCTGCCAGACATGCAGAGATGCGATTCGCCACCTGGTCATCAGAAGGGGGAAAGGAGAAGATTAATTGTGTGTCGTCTGCATAGCAATGATAGGAGAGACCATGTGAGGTTATGACAGAGCCAAGTGACTTGGTGTATAGCGAGAATAGGAGAGTGCCTATAACAGACCCCTGGGGGACACCAGTGGTGAGAACGCGTGGCGAGGAGACAGATTCTCGCCACGCCACCTGGTAGGAGCGACCTGTCAGGTAGGACGCAATCCAAGCGTGGGCCGCGCCGGAGATGCCCAACTCGGAGAGGGTGGGGAGGAGGATCTGATGGTTCACAGTATCGAAGGCAGCCGATAGGTCTAGAAGGATGAGAGCAGAGGAGAGAGAGTTAGCTTTAGCAGTGCGGAGCGCCTCCGTGATACAGAGAAGAGCAGTCTCAGTTGAATGACTAGTCTTGAAACCTGACTGATTTGGATCAAGAAGGTCATTCTGAGAGAGATAGCGGGAGAGCTGGCCAAGGACGGCACGTTCAAGAGTTTTGGAGAGAAAAGAAAGAAGGGATACTGGTCTGTAGTTGTTGACATCGGAGGGATCGAGTGTAGGTTTTTTCAGAAGGGGTGCAACTCTCGCTCTCTTGAAGACGGAAGGGACGTAGCCAGCGGTCAGGGATGAGCTGATGAGCGAGGTGAGGTAAGGGAGAAGGTCTCCGGAAATGGTCTGGAGAAGAGAGGAGGGGATAGGGTCAAGCGGGCAGGTTGTTGGGCGGCCGGCCGTCACAAGAAGCGAGATTTCATCTGGAGAGAGAGGGGAGAAAGAGGTCAGAGCACAGGGTAGGGCAGTGTGAGCAGAACCAGCGGTGTCGTTTGACTTAGCAAACGAGGATCGGATGTCGTCGACCTTCTTTTCAAAATGGTTGACGAAGTCATCTGCAGAGAGGGGGGGGGGGGAGGAGGATTCAGGAGGGAGGAGAAGGTGGCAAAGAGCTTCCTAGGGTTAGAGGCAGATGCTTGGAATTTAGAGTGGTAGAAAGTGGCTTTAGCAGCAGAGACAGAGGAGGAAAATGTAGAGAGGAGGGAGTGAAAGGATGCCAGGTCCGCAGGGAGGCGAGTTTTCCTCCATTTCCGCTTGGCTGCCTGGAGCTCTGTTCTGTGAGCTCGCAATGAGTCGTTGAGCCACGGAGCGGGAGGGGAGGACCGAGCTGGCCTGGAGGATAGGGGACATAGAGAGTCAAAGGATGCAGAAAGGGAAGAGAGGAGGGTTGAGGAGGCAGAATCAGGAGATAGGTTGGAGAAGGTATGAGCAGAGGGAAGAGATGATAGGATGGAAGAGGAGAGAGTAGCGGGGGGGAGAGAGCAAAGGTTGGGACGGCGCGATACCATCCGAGTAGGGGCAGTGTGGGAAGTGTTGGATGAGAGCGAGAGGGAAAAGGATACAAGGTAGTGGTCGGAGACTTGGAGGGGAGTTGCAATGAGGTTAGTGGAAGAACAGCATCTAGTAAAGATGAGGTCGAGCGTATTGCCTGCCTTGTGAGTAGGGGGGAAGGTGAGAGGGTGAGGTCAAAAGAGGAGAGGAGTGGAAAGAAGGAGGCAGAGAGGAATGAGTCAAAGGTAGACGTGGGGAGGTTAAAGTCGCCCAGGACTGTGAGAGGTGAGCCGTCCTCAGGAAAGGAGCTTATCAAGGCATCAAGCTCATTGATGAACTCTCCGAGGGAACCTGGAGGGCGATAAATGATAAGGATGTTAAGCTTGAAAGGGCTGGTAACTGTGACAGCATGGAATTCAAAGGAGGCGATAGACAGATGGGTAAGGGGAGAGAGAGAGAATGACCACTTGGGAGAGATGAGGATCCCGGTGCCACCACCCCGCTGGCCAGAAGCTCTCGGGGTGTGCGAGAACACGTGGGCGGACGAAGAGAGAGCAGTAGGAGTAGCAGTGTTATCTGTGGTGATCCATGTTTCCGTCAGTGCCAAGAAGTCGAGGGACTGGAGGGAGGCATAGGCTGAGATGAACTCTGACATGACTTGTGCAAACATGTTTCTACCTTATACTGCCAGCTCCTGGACGCCAAAAGGAAGGCAGAGAGCTTCACTGCCTTTCAAGTGTCAATGTGTCCCATTCATTTTCCATGCACCCAAATAATATGTCACACGTCATCTGCCAGTTCTGTTCGTTTCACGGCGAGATGAAGTAAGCTGATAAGGATGGCTAGTATTCAAAGTTGGATCTTCTAGCGGAAACAGCAGGTGATAAGGGATGGAAGACCAACACCTAAGCTTAGGGGCCTACATCAAAGGAAGGGACAGAAATGAACACTATCATTTCAATATGCGTGGTATCAACCGAAAGACTGGCCCTGTGGCTGCGATGCTAACAGCCAAGTCTACTACTTCCCCTGCCTGCTTCTTCACCAGTGACAGCGTGTAGACAAGAGCTGGTTACTGCGAAAAGCTTGAATGTAGCACTCAACAAGCATGAGAAATCGCGAGCGTCTCATATCCAAAGCCAGACTGTTCTTAAAACATTTGGCAATGAATGAACAACAGACAGCATCTAGCTAAATAATGCTACGCCATGCTACCTAGGTAGGAGTTTGCTCATCAAACAGGCCCCGGGCCAACTATGTGGAACGATTCAACAGTCAGCAACCCACATCGCTTTTTACTCATAGCCTATGATGGAATTTTCTATGTAAAATTGTTTCTCCCGTGCTCTGCAGAACAAAGTGACGGATATGGGTTTCTGCTTCGCCAGTATCAGAATCACAAGGAAAGCACTGGAAAGACAGCGACAAACCTATGATAGTTTCTAGGAGCGACTCAAGCAGAGATGCAATGAACTGGGCCTGGCAGAAAGTGAAACTCATAGTAAACAGTCGATCAGAGTAGAGAGGGGGCTAATCTACCATAACATAATGGACAATATCAACGTTCAGATGAGAGCAAGTGTAACACGCGGGATGCAAACCCAAGTCTGCCACGGGAGTAACCTACGTCTTCGACCATTAGACCAATAGGATATTCCTTACTGGCCTGAGGGTAGATACTGGTTTTGAAGTTCGCAGGCAGGGTTCCCTCATCACATCACAATGACCGACTCATGTCTGCTACGTCAGGTTTGACCACTTTGCTGAACTTCATTTCCTTGGCTTAGTGGTCTGCAAAGAAATTGGAAACAATGTCACGAGACAAATCACCTGGACAGCTCCTCAGCTTTTTGTTCCAGCATGACCTGAAACAGACCGTCCCCGAGGTCGACAAAGTTACTGCAGCTGGTCCTCACTGTACCAGCCACAACAGCACCGTTGAGAGGCCATTTTCGAAAGCTGAAACGGATAAAGACATACAGCCGAAACCGAACCGATCAAGGACGACTCTCATCCCTTGCCATCATCTCCATTGCACTGAGAACGACTTTTAAAAACTGACGGCAAGCAGGGACGAGTGTCACTGATATCTTCACCCAGAAGGATAGACGGATGGACTTTGTATACAAGTGCAAGTGTTTATTTACAGTAGTGCCGTCTACTATGATTACATTACATGTCTACTCTGTAAGTACAGTATATCTCTCAATCAGTAGCACTGACTAATAGGCTTGTTGTGTTTGTAGCGTTGTCACAAGTAGGCATTTGGGTTGCTGTCCGCGGTGCTGAGAGTCGCCTGTTCGTGCAGGGCAGTAGCTGAGAGGGGCAGAACCTATTAGGTCCTGTGAATGTATGTGTCTAATGGTTAACCCGCCTAACTGACTCTGTTTGATGGTGGTTGTTTGATGGTTATCTTTGCGATGGTGTCACACCTATAAACACTGCAGCAGGAATCCGCTTTCTGAGTGCGCGTGCATGTGTGAGTGAGTGACGGGGACCAGGGGAGCTCAATAGAAAGTGCCTGCACGCCGTCAGACCTCAACGCACGTCACTGTTTTCAGCCCTTAGCTACTCCCGACCCCCACCTCTCCTCACCTCACCCCTGACCTTTCAACGCGTACTAGCTACACACACGGCCTAGCGGGAGTGATCAGGATGTTTGGACCTCGCCCACCGCTGTTTGTTGACCCACGGGAGCACAGATCTGTGTTTTCAGCAGGGGTTATGAATACATGGCAAACACCACTAAGACTCTGGGCTCTTGGTTTCTGCTAGTGGTGAACGGGGAGCGGGGAACATGTATCAGATCTCTGGCAGTGTCAATACACACTTCTGGGTTTCTCTGTCTTTGTGTGTGTTCATGCGTGCCAGTGTTCCTGTAGCCTTACCTCTCAGGCCTGCAGGGCATTCACAGAGGAAGCCATTCGAAGGTAGCAGCACACACCCCCGGCACCTCGCACAGAGCCGACAGACACGCGTCAATGTCCTCCTGACACAGGCCCCCTCCTATCCCCTGGACACACACACACACGCAGGTACTCGCCGCTGCCGCCTTGGAAGACCACGTTGGTCACACACGTCCCGCCGTTCAAACACCCACCAGGCTTCACAGCCACCTGAAGAGAAGAGACGGACGGACGGATAGACAGAAGGACAGAAAAAACAGCTGTTCCACACATAGCTTTCCACGCAGCCAATGAAATGTCATCACACTCAGCCTGCTACAGGAACCGAAGAGCTTCATATGGTCTGCTTAATCACACAGCGTATGGCTGTTTTAATTTTCCCCAGATCCTCAACTCCTCTCAACGCTAATAAAGAGATGAATATCCACTCTGACTCAACGATACCCTCAGACAGAAAACCACCATCTGCTCCCAGAGATCTTTGTATTACTGGTTTAACCGCGGGAGTTGAGGGCGATTATCAGCATCAGCACCAAGCCAGACCTGGGCTCGCAGGGTAAGGTGCAGATCCTTTAGTTGTCTCACAGCTTTTGCGTAAACTGTTTTATTACCACTTAACCAACTATTAGCATGGGCCTGGGAATGTGAAAACCTTGGGTTGTCAACTTGTCACACACATCCCGTGGTAACCAGTGTCTTCTCCAGCTCATACATCTCGTCAACAAGAGGATACGCATGTGTGGAGCTATGGGGTGGAGAGAGACACATCCGTAATGAATGCATATGCTGACTGAGGTCTGTTTGTGGTCTGTTTTCAGTCGTTGAGGGCTAAACTCACCCACCAAGTGAGGTAGGGAGGGAATGAGGGAGGTAGGAATAAACTGTCAAGCCGAGTATTCCCCTGCATCTCCACCAGATGGACTTTCCAGATGAGGAGGCCGGTGGGGGAGAGGGTGGATTCGGGAGGGGCCCTGCTCCAGGAGGAAGAGGAGCGCCGAGCCTTCGGGGTCCGTCGGCGTGAACTGGAACACAAAGTTTGCCCCCACGAAGGTGCTGAGGCCCCCCTGAGGCTGGTGCAGGTTGGGGGGCTGGTTGACTGGGGGTAGAGGGGAGAGGGAGAGAGAGTGAGAGAGAGACAGAGAGAAAGACGGAGAGATAAAAGATAAAACAGTATAAAGTGTTCTCTTTTTATCAATTGTGTCTGACAGACGGTATTCATTATTGTACTCCAGCTGTTTGAGAGGGTAGTTCCAGGCACACAGGGGGATTGAGGGGGAGCTGGTGTCTACTGCAGACAGCATCACTGACACTGTGAAGCCCCAAAAGGCTGTCACAACGCGTTAGTGTCAGGGGTGGGATGCAGGGAGGGAAGGAGAAAGGGAGAGAGAGGGTTGGGATGGCGGGAGGGAGAGGAGAGGAAGATGGAGGGGATGAAAGGTGGGAGGAAGAAGGAGGGTTACAGTCTCTCTACGGGGACACAGAGACATGTGAAGACAGGCTCCTCTGTTGCAGAGTGCTGTTAGACCGGTCCTGACAGGTATAGAAACACAGCCCCTGCAGATGGCCTGCTCTCCTTTGATCTAACACTGGGACAGAGACTGATGACACAGCTAATGGGACCAGGCATCTTCCTCAGAGCTGAGACCGAATGACATAGACAGTAAAACTGGGACAGGCTGCTTCAGAAACACACAGCCCTTGAGAAGTGAGAAAGACAGGGCCTGCTCAAGGCCTACTAAGAGACTATTTTGTCAATTGTGTGTGTGTGTGTGTGTGTGTGTGTGTGTGTGTGTGTGTGTGTGTGTGTGTGTTTGTGCCTGCGCATGGGTGTGTTTGGAAGTATAATCCAACAATATAACCTTCAAAGGGAAAGCTGTTCAAAGCCCATACATGAAACTTCCTGACCTATAACTCAACTAAAAGAGAATCACCCCCTTTTTCATAAAACTCATAAAACTCCAAAGTTCTCCACTCCATCAAAGGTGCCCTGTGCCAATCATGATCAATCTTGTCTGACTGTCCATTATTAATCCCTATTAGACGGTGTTAATGAAGTGAACCATGCAGCGCAAAGATATGGGAAGCATCTGTAGCCCTGGGTGGGTGGGTGTGTTGCAGGCCGGCAGGCAGACTGTAAATATACCTGAGGAGGGGTAGAAAGGTGGGGGGAGGGAGAGAGACGACTGTATATAGACATAATATGACATTTGTAATGTCTTTATTCTTTTGGAACTTCTGTGAGTGTAATGTCTACCGTTCATTTTTATTGTTAATTTAAATTTTTTATATTATCTACTTTACTTGCTTTGGCAATGTGAACATATGTTTCCCATGCCAACAAAGCCTCTGAATTGAATTGAAAGAGAGAGAGAGAGAGAGAAGGAGAGAAAAAATGGAGAGATTGTCTCCCCTCTCTATACCAGTGTGTCAGCCCCCCTCCAAGTGAAAATGAATGACCGTGGCAAGAACACCGCTATCTATCGTTTCCTTCTCTCATTCCTCAAGACGGTCACCTTCCCACTTTGGTCTTGCGGAGAATGTGAATTGCATTTCTTTGATCCTTCGTGTCCTCTCTCCTCACCTCCTTCTCAAAACCCATTGGATGAGAAGGTCAGAGGGGAGGGACATCTGACCTTCTCATCGAATGGTTTTTGAAAAGGAGGAGAGAGGACACAAGGAATCAAGGATATGCAATTGATATTCTCCGATTGTCAAGATGTTGATCCTTTTTCAAACCTTACATGCCGATCACGATTACCATAGCGGCTTGCAGTTTGTTGTATCAGTGTGGAGTTTGTGTGTGTGTGTGTGTGTGTGTGTGTGTGTGTGTGTGTGTGTGTGTGTGTGTGTGTGTGTGTGTGTGTGTGTGTGTGTGGAGGACATTCATAACATCTGTGGTTTAGAACAAACATCCATGGGCGTAGGGAGCTCTGAAAGTGATGTTGTGTGGACAACATGTTCAGCAGCAACTACCCTGCAGACATTACGAGACGGCCTGCTTTTCACTTCTCTTTATACGAGTATCTTATGTCTTTCTCGGTGGTGAAGAGTTTTCCTAAACTTGCATGGTTTTTGAGGAGATACGCTGCGTCTTTTAGGGGAAATATGAATGTGTGCGTGCATGTGTGCGTGTGTTTGTGTGGTGTCTGGTAGTTACGTTTAACTTACAGAGTCCGGAGTGGGTTGGTTCACACACCTGGCGCACGCCATCGTAGATTGTTAGCACCTTAGGCTCACTGTACTGAGAGCCGTCATTGGTCACCTGAGACAGGAAGGAACAACACTGTAGCCAACCAATACTCAACACACTCTAGTGCTAATCAGTTCAAGACATTCATATCATACAGGAGGACTTCCTTGTCTTGAGTTTGGTTTGGATGGTCAAATGGTTTGGTGGTTTAGCTAAGTAATTCATGTAATATGATTTCAGAAGTTTGAAGCTCACATGCTGTAAAAAAAAATTAGAACAATTTGAAACTCATGCTTATGTACACTTGGACATTTTCACAGCATCCAATACAAATATACCTCACATTCCTAAGGGACGGGTGACTCAAACTCCCCTAAACCTTGTAGATTAATGGCAGAGCCTGGACTAAGGTAGGTAATATCGGGCTCATCTTCTAAGCCCACTCACCTAATCCAGAAAGACCTGACTTTGGGCTAACCTTGGGGGCGTGGAGAGAAGCCCCACGGCTCTGTCTCCTACATTGAGATTTATGCTAATGTCTTCTAATACAGCAGTAAACAAACAGCGATCCCAAACCACTCAGGGACATGCTGGAACATGATATATAGGCTGTATACGAGGCAAGGAGAAGGTCAGGAACAGGGCAAAGCGGAAAGACTTCAAGTTGTCTTTGAAAAAGTGAGCCATAATCACAGGTTCTTGCAAGGAGATGAGATGACTTTCCATGTGCTTTTAGTAAAACAAATAAGTTAACTTTATTGATATAACTTTACCAGATGGTAAATACCGTACACAACTTTACCTTGACTTCCCAGCGAGTGTAGGGTTTGTCATTCAGTTAGGGGACGGAACAGTCTAGAACCTTGGAGCTCAGGAAGGTAGCTCTGGTCCTCCGCTCACCATTCAGGTTCTAGAGGAGATAGATAGATAGATAGATAGATAGATAGATATATAGATAGATAGATAGATCACCATCAGAGCATGTGAACAATGTGTGTCTTACGTGTAATTATAATGTTGATAATGACTGAAGGCCAGTCCTGTAGAGCGGTAGTTTGTTAGGCCAACACACTATCACAGCTTATTGTGAAATAGACACAAATGACTTATTGTGGCAGGCAAGTGCATTACACAATTTTCATCACACTGCATTTTGTGTGTATTACACAATTTTCATTCATCATAACGCATTTGTGTACATTACACAAATAATTGTTCTTTGTGGCTAATGTTAGGTAGTCTAGCTAGGTGGCTAATGTTAGCTAGGCTAGGTGTTAAGGTTAGGGTTAGGTTTAGGGGTTAAGGTTAGTTAACAGGTTAGGTAGTTAACAGGTTAGGTTTATGAGTAAGGATAAAGGGTTATGTTTAGGGGAAGTGTTAGCTAACATACTAAGTAGTTGCAGAGTAGCTGAAAAGTAGTAAGCAGTTGCAAAAATGCTAAAGTGCTAAATGCTAAAGTTATCCGCGTTCAGATTTGAACACACAACCGTTGGGTTGCGAGCCATTCACGTTGAATGCCAACCCCTTCCTCCCTGACCAACCTCCCTCCTATTGTTTCTGTCTTAAGTAACCTACTGTCTTCATCTGGGATTGAAATGCGCTGTATAAAAAAAATCGTATAGTGCACAGGAAAAAAATATACTTTGGGATATTAGAGTCCTGTGGTGAACTAGTAGTTTACCAGTCTGTCTGAGGGATAATCACAAGGCCTACTGCAATGAGTCCTCCTCCTATGATCGGAAAAGAGAATCTAGAGCATCATAGTTTTGTTGAACTCTTTCAATTAAAAAAAACTCAGATAGATTCCAGCATCTCGTCTGTTTTTTCTGTGTTCCCCACTCTGTTTATTAATACGGCAACACTTTGGGGTATGTCCTTGTACGCCCGTGACCATTGTCTGAGTTATTTCTCTCACCATCAGTCATGTGAGGTGACAGCCCAGGTTGGGGAGAGTCGATGAAGCCGAGGCGAAGACCCCGAACGCTGCGACAGTCGAACGCTCTGATGTTATACAGACAGACCACTGTTCTCCAGGTCTGTCAACTCCACGGGCTGACCTGAGGATGGACGAGAGAGGGATGAGTGGGGAACGGAGAGATAGATCATCAGAGAGGAGGAAAGGCGGAGTGGAATAAGTGAGGAAGCTCCAAATAGAAAACTCAGTATGCAAGTCTAGTGCAATACAAGCCCACTTGCTGACAAACCACAATGGAAGATCCACCAATTCAAAGGCAGTCCTCGACTAGAACACAGTTAGCAAATTCACAGAGACGGTCGCAATAAACACATCACCAGCCTGACACAAAAGTCATAGCATTGAGAGGTCATGCTCAAGTACATTGTCATGAAGCAGCAAACTGTTTTATAATACCCGCCAGAATGAGTTTAACATTTGGAAAGAGTCATTTTGACTCTGTCTGCATAAAGTACAGTACTAGTACGTCTGCCATCTTTGATTCCAGTTTGATTCTACGTTCTACAGAATACAATGCCATAAGTGATATTAAACTCAGTGGCATTTACTTGAATAAGGTAAGATGCTATCCCCACAGCATAACAACAAACAATCAACACAAATAGAGGAGACAATTCGCCTTCAATGTCCCCTCCCTGATCTGTGCTGTGGCCCAGGGGGAGACTTGATGTTCGCCTGTGATCAGTTGAGCTATTAGCTGGATGTATTGGCGTGCCCTGCCGTGTTCCCCAAGGACCCTGATCCCAGATCAGCTACTATAAATCACACAACACACAGAGAGAGGTCACGGATGGATGCCCGGACCTCTATCTGGTGATAAACAGCATCCTACTATCTCCCATCTCTCAATCAGGATCTGTGTTCACAAAGCATACCAGAGTAGGAGTACTGATCTAGGGCCAGTTTTGTGTTTTAGATTATAATTATATGGACCATAGGGACCTGATCCTAAATCAGTACTCCTTTGTGGATGTGGATTAGGATTGCTCACTGTATCCAATATTAAAAATAACTTGAGAGTGCAGTAGTCTAATGTCGTAGACTTAACAACAAAATGACCAATGTGCTGATGAAATCCAATTTTAAGATGAGCTGTTTTGACGCCAAAATTACGCCCAACCTCTGAGCAGCTTGCGAGTGAACACTCACTGATAGCCAGACTGCAGTCGTAGAAGCTGTGGCCAGGATAGCATTGACAACCCCACACAGTGCACTGGCCGTTCCCGTTGCAGAAGTTGGGGCAGCGCAGTGCGGTGAGTACCGTCCCAACGATCCCCCCAACCCCCTCCATCCCGGTCCTGGCCATGGACTCCCCCAGCTCCAGGGCCCTCTGGGTCCGGTCCTCCAATAGCATCCTCTCACACTCGTTCTCCAGGTAGGGCACCAGAGTCTCCTCCCAGGCCAGGTCATCCTATAACATCAAGTTCAAGAAGTTCAAGTTCAACTGCACTCACATTGCGGTCAATGGAAATAACAATAGAAAAATGCTTAAATAATATCAAGGGTCATTCAAATCTACTCAAGGACACTATACAACAAGATAAACAATAAGATAAGAAAAAATACAAAGGTAGAACACCTGTCTCTTTGTCTTGGGCCTGTTGTCGTCTATGGCAACCAAGAAGTCTCTTCTGAGCTCCCGGTCAATCTCTCTCTCACTCTTATCCACGTGGTCCCCAAACCCACCATAGTCCACCATCTGGGAACTCGGCTGTTTGTGTATCTCCATAGGCAGAGCTGGGCCTTTCAGAATGGACACTCCCTGGTGGTCACTTTGTTCTGGCTCAGCGCTCCTAATGTACTCAGAGGTAGTGTCCACCCAGGGGAAGACATCCACGTTGTCGTGAGACTGGCACTGGGCCTGGTGCTGGGACGACGAGGGGTTAAAGTTATCGTGGCTTATCTCCCGGTGTGGCCCGTGGTGAAATGCAGAGACATGCTGTAGCCCTCCTGACACCGACAGAAAGGCCGTAGTTCCTCCACCTCCATTACAGGGGGCACGGCGTCAAATAAGCTCTCCCCCGCGGCTAGCCTGACACGAAGAAGAAACAGAGGGATATGGATCAGACAACGAGCTATCTCATCAGACTCTGAATTAGAGGAAGCCTTGGGGATAACACAGAATTTGATAAAGGCTTTCTTTTCTCATGCCAGCTAAAATAGAGAAAGTAACCCAAGGTTATTATGGAACAACAATTCACTTACAAACTAAAGGACCAAAAGGAAAGGGAATGTACACTGAACAGTTACAAGCTCAGGGGAACCCTCTCAGATCTATATAGAATCATTAATAGTTATCTCCATTCCTGCACAAAGCGTTCGTTCTTGTTCAGTGCTCCCATAGGTGGTCCCATCAGGTCCATGGAAGTCGTTGTGACCGTTCCGGTCGAACGTCCCACAGAGTCCCGTGGTACTGCTGTAGTCCACCCTGGGAGCTCTGATTGACAGGCTCATCCCACAATCACTGACGTCTGCCCTCACAAAGGCCCTAGATGGAAAGATCAACTACAAAAGGAATAAAAAGGGATAACAGCATCTGCTAAATGAAATATATTATAAATATATTATAAAATATTATAAAAGTTCACCTTTATTTCCCCCGGATGCCAATTCTAACAGATCTTTATGCAAACTGCCTATTACATAAAGAGTTCACTCATAGTTTTCTTGTGTGGATCAGTGCAGTACATAGAGGAACCTATCAAAACAACAACAACAATATCAATCTCCAAATCTTTCTATCTGGAGAACTAGTGATGGACATTACATTACATCAATCGTACAGATTTTCCAAAAGGTAGTAGCATTAGTCACGTAAACACAGAAATAAACACATGGCACATTGGATTCCTAATTTTAAAAATAAGTGGTGCTTTTCTTACCGAGGAGACAAAGTTAAATAAATCACTACCATAAACGTTACATACAAATCTGATTGCCCCTAGCAGAATGTTTTTTTTCCCCATGACTGGTAAAAGTCGTTTCATTCAATATTGGGCTCAGTGGGCTCACAAACTCTCACATCCCCAAACCTGTCTAGACAGTGAGGGAGGAAACAGCCCATAAAAGTGGTGGTCATGACTTTAGTAAAAAGCATGAGCTGACGCATACCCAAAGATGCTTGTAGAGATGCTGACTACCCGAGACAAAACAGTACAAACACAAAGTCACACAAGGGGGCCTGGTCTCCTGAAGCTGACCGTTACCCATGACCAGCATGACCACCTTAAGGACCACAAAATAAAATAGGCCATTTACTGTATTGTGTTATCCTTATAGTTTTCTACTGTTTTTACAAGCTGTATACATATATATACAGTGGGGCAAAAAAAGTATTTAGTCAGCCACCAATTGTGCAAGTTCTCCCACTTAAAAAGATGAGAGAGGCCTATAATTTTCATCATAGGTACACTTCAACTATGACAGACAAAATGAGAAAAAAATCCAGAAAATCACATTGTAGGATTTTTTAGGAATTTATTTGCAAATTATGGTGGAAAATAAGTATTTGGTCACCTACAAACAAGCAAGATTTCTGGCTCTCACAGACCTGTAACTTCTTCTTTATATAGGCTCCCCTGTCCTTCACTCGTTATCTGTATTAATGGCACCTGTTTGAACTTGTTATCAGTATAAAAATCAACTGTGGGAGCAATTATTAGGAAGTGGAAGACATACAATACCACTGATAATCTCCCACGATCTGGGGCTCCACGCAAGATCTCACCCCATGGAGTCAAAATGATCACAAGAACGGTGAGCAAAAATCCCAGAACCACACGGGGGGACCTAGTGGGGCGGCAGGGTAGCCTAGTGGTTAGAGCGTTGGACTAGTAACTGAAAGGTTGCAAGTTCAAATCCCCGAGCTGACAAGGTACAAATCTGTCGTTCTGCCCCTGAACAGGCAGTTAACCCACTGTTCCTAGGCCGTCATTGAAAATAAGAATTTATTCTTAACTGACTTGCCTAGTAAAATAAAAGTAAAATAAATAATAATAAAAAAAGAGAGCTGGGACCAAAGTAACAAAGCCTACCATCAGTAACACACTACGCCGCCAGGGACTCAAATCCTGCAGTGCCAGACGTGTCCCCCTGCTTAAGCCAGTACATGTCCAGGACCGTCTGAAGTGTGCTAGAGATGATCCAGAAGAAGATTGAGAGAATGTAATATGGTCAGATGAAACCAAAATATAACTTTTTGGTAAAAACTCAACTCGTCGTGTTTGGAGGACAAAGAATGCTGAGTTGCATCCAGTGGCTGTTTTTCTGCAAAGAGACCAGGACGACTGATCCGTGTAAAGGAAAGAATGAATGGGGCCATGTATCATGAGATTTTGAGTGAAAACCTCCTTCCATCAGTAAGGGCATTGAAGATGAAACATGGCTGGGTCTTTCAGCATGACAATGATCCCAAACACACCGCCCGGGCAACGAAGGATTTGCTTCGTAAGAAGCATTTCAAGGTCCTGGAGTGGCCTAGCCAGTCTCCAGATCTCAACCCCATAGAAAATCTTTGGAGGGAGTTGAAAGTCTGTGTTGCCCAGCAACAGCCCCAAAACATCACTGCTCTAGAGGAGAACTGCATGGAGGAATGGGCAAAAATACCAGCAACAGTGTGTGAAAACCTTGTGAAGACTTACAGAAAACGTTTGACCTCTGTCATTGCCAACAAAGGGTATATAACAAAGTATTGAGATAAACTTTCGTTATTGACCAAATACTTATTTTCCACCACAATTTGCAAATAAATTCATTAAAAATCCTACAATGTGATTTTCTGGATTTTTTTTCCTCATTTTGTCTGTCATAGTTGAAGTGTACCTATGATGAAAATTACAGGCCTCTCTCATCTTTTTAAGTCGGATAACTTGCACAATTGGTGGCTGAATAAATACTTTTTTGCCCCTCTGAATATATATATATATATACATGCATTTCTTTAACAATAAAAGTGGCAACTTATTTTTAGTATTTTGTACCGCAAATTGGTAACGATTGCAAAGAGACACTGTCTGTCAAGCAGTACCACTTTCTATTTTATCAACCCTTCGCAACACAAGTAAATGGTTTAAATTCTCCACGATAAGCTCATATCAAAAAATGGTCATACATTTACAGTCAAATATAATATTTCAAAATATAGGTCTTTGTATGTTTTAAGAGATATTTTGATCAATTTCATCCATTGCCACTTGTTATTAACATTTGTTTGTTATTCATTCAAAGTGTTATGTTTCTGTGGTACTCAAAGCCTGACAAATTGGCGATTGAGCCACCAATATGGGTGATATAGGTGATATGGGCGCCATCAGACTTTTAGCTCTAACTCTGGAACGCTATAGGCTATCAACTCAGTTAAATTTGCATATCAAAGATGAGACTCTCTAATTGGTATAGAGATATTGAATGAAAGCTAATTTATGTTTTATTTATGCTGGCTGCCACACCCTCCCAGGATCCAAATCTGGGGTGGCTCCATATCTATATATTTTCGGAGTACATATGTACATCTACCTCTGTGCCAAATTTGGTTGCTAAGTTTACTATTGAGTCCACATTTGATTTTGTAAATAGGGATCTTTCAGCCTATAGTTTGTTAAAGACAGAGGTTGATGGGAAATTTTATCAAGCAATCCAGTCTCTTTACAAAGTGCCAATTGCTTGTGTGTGTGTGTTAATGAATATCATACAGATTGGTTTCCCACACCCTCGGGTGTAAAACAAGGAGCCGCCTTATCACCAACTTTGTTTGCTTTGCTTATTAAATGATTTGGCAAAATAAATTAAACAGTTCAAAATTGGACTAAGATATGATGATGAAATGCTTAGTATCCTTTGATATGCCGATGATACTATTTTGATTGCAGAAACTGGACAAGTCCTGCAGAACATGTTATTATGTGCAGTCAGTTGGTGTAAAAGACGGAGACTCATGATCAACCAGACAAAAACACAGATAATGACTTTTAGAAAACCAGCTACTAAGATCAGTGTTTTTCAGTTTTGTTTTGGGGAAGACATTCTAGAGTTTATTAGCATTTATAGATATTTAGGTATTTTTTATTGATGAACATATTACCTTTCTATATGGAACATCTGCCCGGGGCGACTCAGCAAGTGGAGCTCTTGGGGGAGTTATAGGAAAGGTGAGATGTGAGGTGGAGGTAAGATGGTGATACTTCAGAATAGACTGTTGGATACGCCAACTACCAGAAACGTTTTTCAATGGGATCTATCCATAGGGGAAGCCTGGGCAACTGAAATGTCTGACCTTCTTCAACAGTCTGACTGATAACGTCTGTATGAAAACCAAATTAAGGGAAAACTGTTCATGCAATATGAAAACAATTGGGTGGAGGAGATTAATCATAAACCCAAACTGAGAAACTTTTGTTTGATTAAGGGTTCATTCGTGTGTGAGAGATATATTATGTTTAACCTACCTAAAAACAAGAGATCACTATGTGCACAGGAAAAGTCAGGGATATTGCCTCTGTGTATTGAAACAGGTAAAATCAGGGCTATTGCCTTTGCCTCTGCATATTGAAACAGGTCAGAGCAGGGATATTGCCTCTGCGTATTGAAACAGGTAAGATCAGGGATATTGCCTCTGCGTATTGATACAGGTCAGAGCAGGGATATTGCCTCTGCGTATTGAAACAGGTCAGAGCAGGGATATTGCCTCTGCGTATTGGAAACAGGTCAGATCAGGGATATTGCCTCTGCGTATTGAAACAGGTCAGATCAGGGATATTGCTTCAGCGTATTGAAACAGGCCAGATCAGGGATATTGCCTCTGCGTATTGAAACAGTTAAGATCAGGGATATTGCCTCTGCGTATTGAAACAGGTCAGATCAGGGATATTGCCTCTGCGTATTGAAACAGGTCAGATCAGGGATATTGCCTCTGCGTATAGAAACAGGTCAGATCAGGGATATTGCCTCTGCGTATTGAAACAGGTCAGATCAGGGATATTGCTTCTGCGTATTGAAACAGGTCAGATCAGGGATATTGCCTCTGCGTATTGAAGTAGGTCAGATCAGGGATATTGCCTCTGCGTATTGAAACAGGTCAGATCAGGGATATTGCCTCTGCGTATTGAAACAGGTCAGATCAGGGATATTGCCTCTGCATATTGAAACAGGTCAGATCAGGGATATTGCCTCTGCGTATTGAAACAGGTCAGATCAGGGATATTGCCTCTGCATATTGAAACAGGTCAGATCAGGGATATTGCCTCTGCGTATTGAAACAGGTCAGATCAGGGATATTGCCTCTGCGTATTGAAACAGGTCAGTATTGTGGTGAAATGGACAAGGAAAGACTACGTAATTATTGTAACTTCAAAGAAATAGAGAATGAAACAAATTTGATCCTCTATTGCCCTTTCTACCTCGATATGCGCTTGCTCTTTTTCCAGAAAGCACATCAGATATTTCTACCCTGGCATTATGTGGCTGAGTGATGAGGAGAAATTGAAATGTTTTTTTTTGTCCATTGTGTATTTCCGTTTGCAAAATATTTACAAAGCATGGAATAAAAGAAAATGGCTACCTATAATTAAATAGTAAAAATATGTATCTTCTATGCGGTTACTGATGTGTATATATACAATGGGGCAAAAAAGTATTTAGTCAGCCACCAATTGTGCAAGTTCTCCCACTTAAAAAGATGAGAGAGGCCTGCCATTTTCATCAAGAGGTCTCTCTTGTAAAAATCAATGTTTAATCTCAATGAGACGAATTTATAAAAGGTCAAATAAAAATACAAATTGAATCAATCAACCTCGTTTCCCTCCCTGGCCGCCACTCCACAGTTGCAGGACACAGCGTAATGGCGGCTGCCACAGTCCCACTGACGAGCCTGGACCTCGAACAGTGATGCTAAATTGGACTGATATCGTAGCTGTGATGTTCTTACTTAAAAATACCAAAACAACATTTATGTATTGTGCATCTTGCTCGCGAAAAGGTTGGCGCCCATTTGTTAGAATTGAACAGGGGGCATCAAATAAGTTATTTTAAAGTTATTTCACTGGCATGTTCAAATAAATGGTAAGACCTAGTCTCTAATAATTGTCACGTTGGTATGACTGATTTGGGAGACAGGCGCAGGAATACGTAATAGGGTTTTTAATTTCACCCAAATTACAGCGTGCCATGTAAATCGGGGACGAAGACCAAAGAAACACGTAGACAACACACAGGGTTGAAACCCAAACAAAAGAGTGAGGAGTACCTCGATTAAATAACACAAGCGCACAATGATTAGCACACAGGACGAGACCCGTAATCATCTGTGCAATCCACAATGGTACGAAAGCCAAAACACACAGCACAGGTACTCACACGACCAACAGACATAGTAACAATTATCAACAGCCCAATGGAAACCAAAGGGCACATATATACAAATGCAATCAGTGGGAATTGGGGACGGGTGTGCGTAATGAAAGTTCATCTAAAAAAATATTTTTTCCATCTAATCAAGCAAAAAATGTATTTTGATTATGGGATCTGGAGATTGCATAAGCACAATGAAGGTGACGCAATTACTTAAAAATAAATAGGCTTTAAAATGTTCTCTCCATTTAGAAAGTTATGGACTGGTCCCCTTCGGACCTGTTCGGTCTGGAAAACATTTGTAACATATTTATCTCTGAGTAGTGAGTGTTTTTTAGCAAGGTTTTCAAGTACCAGCTTTGACCAAACTCTCACGTAGTGAGCTGCGAGAGGATAGTTAATAATAATAATTACAGTAAAGAAGCAGGAGGTGGAGTGGTGATTTAAATAGCTCTTCTTGATCATTAAATTAGCTCAAATCAAGTAATGTGGGGGAAAAAAAGTTATGCATAGTAAATGAGAATTTTCTTGAAACACACTGTATTTTAATGTACATGAAGGTCTATTGGGGGGAAAGAATGGGAATGTGAAATCGGTACTCGTCTCCAAGCCTGTGTGTAACACTAATATATAATAATAATAATATAGGCCATTTAGCAGATGCTTTTATCCAAAGGGATTTACAGATTGGTGCTCCTGGGAATCTAACAAGCGACAAGCTTGTGTGTGTGTGTGTGTGTGTGTGTGTGTGTGTGTGTGTGTGTGTGTGTGTGTGTGTGTGTGTGTGTGTGTGTGTGTGTGTGTGTGTGTGTGTGTGTGTGTGTGTGTGTGTGTGTGTGTGTGTGTGTGTGTGTGTGTGTGTGTGTGTGTGTGTGTGTGTGTGTGTGTGTGTGTGTGTGTGTGTGAAAAACAGGCCAAATGCTTTCATGTCTTAAACACTAAACACAGATGTGGCTAGCCTGATTGCATGACTGAGTGATGACACAACAAAGGGGAAGTGGGAAGTTTAGGAGGACACAACAGTTTTGCTACATGAGTAATGTTCAGCCTTGGTTTATTAAAGGACAGAGTGGAGGCTCACGTAGAAAAGCAGTGTGAGTGATTTGTCGTTGGTTCATAACAGTCCATGAACCATGTAAACACTGTGGCACTATATCATTCAGACATTTACTGCAGTTCTGTTAGTGTCATAAGCAGCTGTTCTGAGGCTTATAGCTACACTATCTCTCTCTCGGACCTTGAGTGGGTTGGTGCTGCAGCCCATCCGGAGGCGTGGTTTCATAGAAAAGAGAATTAGAATATTCGAAAGTTCTAATTCCATTCTGTTGTTCTAATGTTTTGTAATTATATTTCTATGGGTCTCCAGGTCAGGCCTTGAGGGGTGTAGGGGTGTATCCCCTCCAGAGGCGCGGTGCATCAGAGTGTGGCGTGGCGCTGAGGAGGCTGGGTCGGTTGTCGTCGCGGGTGAAGTCATTGACGGTGGTGAGGGTGATACTGGCCCAGGCACACCCCTGGCTCCGGCTGCAGGCTGCAGTAGGCTGCAGCTCCACCTGGCAGGTAGACAGGGACATGTTGAGGGGCCTCCATGCTGGGATCCAGGCTGTCTGGAAGGGCAACAGGACACATAACAGTGTCTGCTTAGTAAATACCCACACAGAGCTGCAAGACAAGACAAGCCTGCGTATGAAATCAACTCCTAGCCCCTAGATCTGAGAAAGGATTGGATGGGTATAAACAAACAGGAAGTAATCACATGTTGAGTCTCTTGGTTTTAAACCTCTCTGGCACTAGTACAGTAAGCACTGACTCACACAGTGGGGCTCCTGAGGAGTACAGACAGGTTCCTGGACAGTCTGGGCTCAATCCTCATTTAATTTACAGCACGCAATGCAGTTCAGGAGGCGTTTAATGCTCAACAATGGATTATACACAACTTAGAGGTCAACCTAAGCTCTCACTCTCTTTGGCCAGAGATTGTGTCCGGCTGGAGTTACTCAGGAACGTGGAGACACCACAGGAGAACTGGGAAATAATCGCATGTTAGTAATGACATAAAGTAGCCACAAATGAAACAGCATTTTGAATATTTTCCCTTCAAAAAAGCATAAGGCTTAGGGTCGTAAAAATGGTCTTTCTAATTTGTGTTGGCTTGTATGTGTAATTCATCCAAACGTTTCACTGAGTCATATGGCGTGTAGGCTACATGAGCAATGTGCTAGGGCTTGAGCCGTGGTGTGTTTAACTCAACCCTCAGTAAAGTAGTGACCCCTGATCTAGCCCAGCTGTGACATCAGCATGTGTGGAACAGAGCCTGATGAGTGAGTCCAGGCCTGCCTTGTACTGCACAGGTTGTCATGGATACACACTGGTACTAGTAGTATCCATCAGCACATGGCTTCACATGGCAGGGATGTACAGTAATTTAGCAGACAAACCACTCATACAGTAATTTCCATAATTTCTGGACTATTAAGCGCACCTGAATATAAGCCGCACCCACTGAATTAAAAAAATATATGTATTTTGTACATAAACAAGCCGCACATGCCTCTAAGCCGCAGGTGCCTACCGGTACATTGAAACAAATGAACTTTACACAGCCTTTAAATGAAACATGGCTTGTAACAAAAATAAATAGGCTTTTAAACTAAACACAGCTTGTAACAAAAATAAATAGGCTTTTAAATGAAACACGGCTTGTAACAAAAATAAATTGGCTTTTAAACGAAACACGGCTTGTAACAAAAATAAATAGGCTCTTAAACGAAACACGGCTTGTAACAAAAATAAATAGGCTTTTAAACGAAACACGGCTTGTAACAAAAATAAATAGGCTTTAACGAAACACGGCTTGTAACAAAAAAATAAAAAATAGCAGTAAACAGTAGCCTACCAAGAAAGTCATTGGTCACTATCTTCTTCCTCCTGTGCACTGAAACCACTGAAGTCATCACCTTCGGTGTCGGAATTGAATAGCCTCAGTTGAAACACCTCGGCCGTCTGCTCTCTGTGTGTTGACCCAGTCTTCAAGCTCATTTTCTAGTTCGGGCCATCTGCTTTTCTTCCCTCTGAAAGCTTTTGTTGTCTTTTTGTACTAAGTCAGTTCCTCACGCTGCTGTTTCCAACGTCTTATCATCGACTCATTAAGGCCAAGCTCCTGTGCAGCAGCTCTATTTCCTTTTCCAACAGCCAGATCAATCGCCTTCAACTTGAAAGCTGCATCATATGCATTTCTCCGTGTCTTTGCCATGATGAGGGTGACAAAATGACTACCGTAATCAGAATGATGGGAAGTTTGAGCACGCTCGAACATTATGTGACGGTGCTCAGTTTTTCTCGGCATGAATCTTGTGAAAGCAGGAAAAATCCATAAAATAGCAGCGACATTGTATAAACCGCGAGGTTCAAATCGTGGGAAAAAAGTAGCGGCTTATAGTCCGGAAATTACGGTACTCTCTCAAGTTTCAAGTCTTCTTAGTATACAGGATACACATGGTATACACCGTCCAACCAAATGCTTACTTGCAGGTTCCTTCTAGACAATGCAACAGCAATAATAAATGTGAAAATATAAGAATACGAACATAAAGTAAATGGCTCAGTAGAAAATAATAAATGTTTTAGCATAAGTATAATTCAGAAAGGCACAATTGATAGTTCAATTTTTACGCGTGTATTGGGGAGGAGTGGATTGGGGGGCAACTGTTTAAATTGTGCAGTATTAACAACAGTCTGGTAGCAGCAGTTGTGATGTGTGTGTAGCACAACAGTTGAAGGTCATGAGTCTGAACCCTTTGGTATTGGCACTGGTGTGAGGCAAAGGTGTGTGCTTGAAGTGGTCCTATTCAATGTCTTCCTCCTGTGTGTCCAGATTTCTTAAGCCGCCTTAGGAAGTAGAGGCGCTGTTGCACCCTCTTGACAACAGTGGGGACAGTGTTGGTCCATGTGAATTCATCTGTGGTGTGGACACTGAGGAACTTAAAAATGCTGACTCTCTACTGCAGTCCCATTGATGTGGATAGGGCATGTTCCCTCTGCTTCCTGAAGTAAACAATCAACTCCTTTGTTTTGCTGACGTTGAGGGAGATGTTGTTTTCCTGGCACCACAATACCAGGTCACTTACCTCCTCCCTAGAGGTTGCTCATCGTTGTTGGTTACAGGCCTACAGCCGTGGTGTCATCAGCAAACTTCATGATGGAATTGGGATCATACAAAGCCATGCAGTCATGGGTGAACAAGGAGTGCAGCAGAGGGCTGAGGACACACCCTGGGGTGGCCTCTGTGTTAAGAGTCAGTGTGGAGGAAGTGTTGTTGCAAATCCTCACAGCCTGTGGTCAGCCCTTCAGGAAGTCCAGGATCCAGTTGCAGAGGGTAGTGTCCAGAACAAGTGCTCTGAGCTTGGTGACAAACTTGGAGGGAACAACAGTGTTGAATGCAGAACCATAGTCAATGAACAGCATTCTCACATACTGTAGGTGTTCCTCTAGTCCAGATGTCTTAGGGCCGTGTGAATAGCGATGGAATTGGCATCTTCCGTGGATCTGTTGGAGCGGTAGTCAAATTGGAGTTGGTCCAGTGTGCCTGGCCTTGACGTGGGCCAAGACCTGTCTTTCGAAGCACTTCACGATTACAGGGGTGAGTGTGACAGGGCGATAGTCATTTGGGTATGTCACCTTGGTTTTCTTGGGCACTGGGACTATGGTGGTCTCTTTGAAGTGGTGGGGACTACAGCCTTGAAGTGGGGACTACAGCCTGGGACAGGGACAGTTTGAAGAAGACTAATATCTAATACCTGTGTTAGAAGAAGAGCCTCAATGCCACGTACCAATTGCAAAGAAAGCATTTGATGGGAATCATTTGAAAGAGTCCTCCCAGCAATTAAAAGTAAGAAAGACCAACCGTAAGCTGAGTCTGATGTATTCCTCTACCCTTCCTGCCCTCCTTTCTCTTCCCTGACAATCTGACACACTTTCTTCTTTAGTTGAACCCAGTCATAAATGTCAAGAGGTCAACAGGATCCATCCATTAGTTAAGCCGCCAAAGAGGGTCAACCCCTAATCCCCCATCACATAAAAACACGCACGCAAGCTCACATACACGCACACAAACATGTACATACACACATCCACATCCACACCCACACGTCTGGTAGGCATCCGTCCATCTCCACCAATGAGAAGGTCTCCATGATATAATCTTTCCTGATCTCCAACTTCATATTGGATGCCAGGTGTCGGGCCCAGACCACCAGGTAGCCCAAGGGGAGTCCCGAGGTCTTCACACCACTGAAGGTGCATCACAGGTGGACACTGCTGCCCAGCAGCTCTGGGGTGATCACAGGCTTGTGGGAGACTTGCTGAGCAAGGGAAAGACGAGGGATGAACAAGAAGTTGATATCAAGGACCAACCAGACATGATTAAATAAAGAATCACAATAAATGTGAATAATATTTATTTGAGCTTGTAGTTGTTTACCTTTGCATCGCCCATTGACTTCCACCTTACCCGTGGGGCATAATTTAGGTCCAAATTCTGATATGACTAAAAACAAGAAAAATACAGTTAAGACCTTTATTTTTTTGATTTCCTTAATTCCACTTGAAGGCTTTAGACCAGAGAGAATGAATAGAGCAGCAGACATATCTTAATAAGGCTAATAACAAATTCCAAATTCCAGCGAAGCAGTCACCAATACATCCCATCACACCAAACTGACAGTGACTCTGTAATTCTAATTCACCTTTGGCACAATATCCCATACACCCCTGGGTGGGCTCAGTTGCGCACTGAGATGGGGATGTGGAAGAGGCAGCAGTCCTTGGTGCTCCCGTGGAAGAACTGCCAGGTGGCACAGGTTGAAAGCTTGCGGACCTCCCCTGGGCGGGGCAACGAGCTATCAGTCAGAGGCAGCCTGGGTGCCACATCTGTTCATCTGGAGAGAAGACAATGACCCGTATTCACAAAGCACCTCAGAGTAAGTGCTGATTGAGGATCAGTTGTGCCTTTTAAATTGTAACGGATATGAGGGGGGACTTGATCCTAGATCAGCACACCTACTCTGAGACACTTTGTGAAAAAGCTTCCACCTGTCTTGTTGCTACTCATTATACAGTTTACACTCAACGTTTCACTATCAACAAAAAACAAACTCAAAAAGCAAAAACTAAACACAGCTGTATTGAATGAGGTCAGTTGTATGGACTCATTTCCATGGAAATTAATCATGTAATTCATGCCTTGCAGTTTGGATGTTTATAAAGAATAATCCTTATAATTCTCATTATACACCAGACTTTAAATATTGGATGCACAACATGTTTCTTCATGAAAACCACTTGATTAAGTACAGTATCTTCAAGTAAATTCAAGAAAATCCCTCCCACTGTGAAGAGTTAATCATAGCTTTGCCTGTATTGATGGTTGTAAATGGTAAATAAAACAGGCCCTAAAACGGAGCCTTGTGGAACCCCTTTACACACTAGGTGCAAGAAGGTTTAACAGCTTTAGCTTACTTCCACACAGCTGGTGGGCATCTCTGCAGGCTTGTTGTTAATGCTGAAGCGGTACCATCCTGGGGAGAGGGAGTGATCACAGATCAGGTCCTGTATGGCAGTGTTCTGCAGGTCACTGGAGTCAAAGTCCACGCTGCGATATGGGTTCCTCAACATGCGGTAACCTCCCAGGTGCCACTCTGGAGCTGGGTGAGACAGAATGACAAGGTTAGAAAGAAAACACGTTATGTTCACAGGATACATTTTATTTTCAAGATGAATGTATTTGGAACATAAAAGTCTTTCTGGGTAGTTACTGAGATGTCAACCTGGACTGTGGAGGAAGGGAGGGTTGGAGGGAGGGAGGGGGTGAGTGTGGCATGGTAGCAAAAAAAGGTAGCAAAATATGTAATTCCAGTGGCTCTATAACTTCAGTCAGTTCATTAAAGGGTGGAACTAGAGTTAATTTACTGTAACCTTCAGAGGGAGAGATGAGGAGGGTACATTCAAACAGGTAAAAATAACACTCATTCATTTACCTAATTCCCCTCCTTTCTAAACTCACCCCTGGAGGGTTAGACAATAAAGCCAGCGATCCATGACAGGGTCTGAACATAGCTCGCAGCTGAAGGCTAAAAATGGAGAGAAAAGGACTTTAAAGTCAGACTTCTCACATCCCATGTCTATTCAAGTGTCAAAGAACCTGCACCAATATCACACTCTGTCGATAATAAAGCGATACTCTGCCTTCTTAACAACATTATCAACAAGGCAGGTCCTACAGGCCCTGGTTTTGTTGCACCTTGACTGCTGTTCAGTCGTGTGGTCAGGTGCCACAGAAAAGGACAGCACGGCTGGCCCTTGGAGGTACACAGAGAGCAAATATTAATAATATGCATGTCAATCTCTCCTGGCTGAAAGTGGAGGAGAGATTGACTTCATCACTAGTTTGATTTATGAGAGGTATAGGCACCGGGCTGTCAGTCTAAACTACTGGCACACAGCTCGGACACCCATGCATACCCCACAAGACATGCCACAAGAGGTCTCTTCACAGTCCCCAAGTCCAGAACAGACTATGAGAGGCACACAGTACTAGATAGAGCCATGACTACATGGAACTCTATTCCACATCAAGAAACTGACACATGCAGTAAAATTTAATTTAAAAAACAGATTAAAAAAACACCTTATGGAACAGCGGGGACTGTGAATTAACACAAACATTGGCACAGACACATGCATGCACACACGCACACGCACACACACACACACACACACACACACACACACACACACACACACACACACACACACACACACACACACACACACACACACACACACACACACACACACACACACACACACACACACACACACACACACACACACACACACACACACACACACACACACACACACACACACACAAATAATAACATACGCACTATACATACACATGGATTTAGTACTGTAGATATGTGGTAGTGGTGGAATAGGGGCCTGAGGGCACAGAGTGTGTTGTGCAAATCTGTGAATGTATTGTAATGTTTTAAAATGGTATAAACTGCCTTAATTTTGCTGGACCCCAGGAAGAGTAGCTTTGGCAGCAGTTAATGGGGATCCATAATAAATACAAATACAAATACACATCTCTGTCTGTAAATTGAAAATGGGTCAAAACGACTAGGACTTCAGGATATCAGTCAGAGCTATGAAAGAGGAATAGGAAGGCCTTACTCTGTTTCTACCTAATGCAGAGCATCCTTTGGAAATCCTACCTTGGTGACTATATTATGAAATATATTCTATATACTGTACCTTAAAGGCGTCTTGCTCTACATGTTCACTATGGTGTTGAATGATCAATTACAAAATATAGCATGTTACACATTTCTTACAGTACCCCCAAATGGTGTTACATATTTCCTATCATTTGGATGCGGCAACAGTCTGCCCCCTTGGCTAATGATGAAGGTTTGTCCTGGGCTGAAATTTCCCTAGAGACTATTTATGACGTTACCTCCCTACCGTGCTGTAAACTCTGTTCAAGGCCAATTTGACTAGGTTAACCAAACAGCCACAGCCCAGTCTCACCTCTGTGTCATCCTCTCCTATGGAAAACATGGCTGTTTGGACAACCTTTGACCTTCGTGCTTGGAGAGAATTAGTTCCCAGACACAGACAAGGTGTGAAGCTTCCAGGCAAGGTGTATGTGTGCAGAGAGATAGAGGATTTGTGAACACAACACGTGCTCTCAAATTTGGACGGCAAGGAAATGTAATACATTTTCAGTGTTACCCTCCAGACCTTGTTGAAGACTGAATGTGGCCGCTGGGGCAAAATGAGTTAGATACCCCTGCTGTATGGAGTGACTTGATTGGATGGAATTTGGTATTTTATTAGGATCAACATTATCTGTTTCAAAAGCAAGCAGCTACTTTTTCTAGGGTCCACACAAAACATGAAACATAACATAATACAGAACGTCAATATACAAGAACATCTCAAGACAGAACTACATACATTTTTTTAAAGGCACATGTAGCCTACATATCAATGCATACACACAAACTATCTAGGTCAAATAGAGGAGAGGCGTTGGGCCATGAGGTGTTGCGTTATCTGTTTTTTTTTAAAACCAGGTTTGCTGTTTATTTGAGCAGTATGAGATGGGAGGAAGTTCCATGCAATAAGGGCTCTATATAATACTGTACGCTTTCTTGAATTTGTTCTGGATTTGGGGACTGTGAAAAGACCCCTAGTGGCATGTCTGGTGGGGTAAGTGTGTGTGTCAGAGCTGTGTGTAAGGTGACTACGCAAACAATTTGGGATTTCCAACACATTAATGTTTCTTATAAAAAGAAGAAGTGATGCAGTCAGTTTCTCCTCAACTCTTAGCCAAGACAAACTGCCATGCATATTATTTATATCAGCCCTCTGATTACAATGAAGAGCAAAATGTGCTGCTCTGTTCTGGCCAGCTGCAGCTTAACTAGGTCTTCCCTTGCAGCACTGGACCACACGACCGGACAATAATCAAGATTAGACAAAACTAGAGCCTACAGAACTTGCTTTTTTGGAGTGTTGTGTCAAAAAAGCAGAGCATCTCTTTATTACGGACAGACCTCTCCCTATCTTTACAACCATTGAATCTATATATTTTGACCATGGCAGTTTACAATCTAAGGTACCGGCAACTAATTTAGTCTCCTCAACTTGTTCAACAGCCACACCATTCATTACCAGATTCAGCTGAGGTCTAGAACTTTTGTACCAAAATATTTGTACCAAATACAATGCTCTTAGTTTTAGAGACCAGGACCAGTTTATTACTGGCCACCCATTCCAAAATAGACTGCAACTCTTTGTTAAGGGTTTCATGACTTTATTAGCTGTGGTTGCTGATGCATACATGGTTGAATCATCAGCATATGTGGACACACATGCTTTGTTTAATGCAAGTGGCAGGTCATTGGTAAAAATAGAAAAGAGTAGAGCGCCGAGAGAGCAGCTCTGCGGTACACCACACTTTACATGTTTGACATTAGAGAATCTTCCATTAAAGAAAACCCTTTGAGTTCTATTACATAGGTAGCTCTGAATTCACGATATGGCAGAGGTTGAAAAGGCATAACACATAAGGTAAGACTTCGTCCAAAATGTTACACTTCTCCCTACATAGTGCAATACTTTTGACCAGAGCCCTACAGACACGAGCATTATATAGGGAATAGGGTGCCATTTGAGACACAGCATAGGTGACACCCAACAACAGGCTCCCCAGCAGGAGTGTGGCATCATGATCTGACCTATGACCCCAACCATGGTGCTGCTAGTGAAAGAATGCTTTGTTGTCTCATGAGGAGATGGTCATCAGAGTCCATTCTCAGGGCAGTTGTTTAGTGGTTTAATTGAGACTCTCTGACTACACACACACATGCACAAACGCATGCACGCACGCACAAACACACACACACACACACACACACGTGCGCACTCACCCACACACACACCGTGCTGTGATGAACTAAAGGGTCAGGGCCCTTTCTTTGATTTATTTGTTGTGACAACTCTGCTGAAGGAGCAAATGACCCGCTGATTGGATGTGGGAGAGGAGAGAAGAAACACCAAGGAACTAGTGCTTACTCTCCCTAATGGTATAACTACTAGTCCCCTGCACTGTAACCCCAATGTGCTGTCATTACTCAAAACTTTTGAGGAAACCCGTTGCACTTAAAGGAATAATTCGGGATTTTGGAAATTAGGCCCTTTATCTACTTCCCTAGAGTCAGATGAACTCGTAGATACCATTTTTATGGCAGTTTGAAGGAAGCTGCTAACTAGAGGTAGCGCAATTGCTAACTAGCGTTAGCATAATTACTGGGAGTCTATGGTATCTGCTAGCATTCTAGCAGATACACATAGATTTCCAGTCATTGCGCTCACTCTAGTTAACTTTGGCTTGCGAAACTACATCTAATGGTATTCACCAGTTCATCTAACTCTGGGGAAGTAGATAAAGGGCCTCATTGCCAAAATCCTGAAGTATCCCTTTAATATATATGAGTACGGTCACCAAAAGGGATTTTGTAGTCATTACTCCAACTGACAGTAGTGGTGTGTGGGTAACACCATTGGGGAAGCCAAGCCAGTAAAGAAAAGCCATATCACAACCTATGTTGTGATATTTGTGTTGTTTGCTCTATTACCCATTCGTTCATATGCCACTGTGATATACAATAAAGACGTGACAAAAAAAAAGACAACAGTCAGTCAGTGGCGGAATAAGTTTAACTAAACACACATTTGTTTCTTCACAAAACCGGAGAGCAACATCTGTCCGGTCAAGTCCACACCCTACTTGTAGACTAGTTGAAATCTAATGCCATTCTACTCTCTTTCATGTTGGCAAAACGGTCTATGGCTCTGTATGCTTTTAGTTTTAGTTTTCATAGGCTACCTAGCTAAAATGCTTGCTAGCCTGACTACCTCACATGGGCAACAATGAACCGGCTAAGTTAGCTAGCTAGTTAACCTGAGACTACTAGGCTACATATTGAACCTCAGTTGTCTCAGGCTCGTGGCACAATATATTAATTCATGGTTAGATCAGAATCGGCGTCACAATCATTGGCCTGTGCAGAGTATTAAGTCAAAACCACAAGGGGCATTTTGCTGCATCAGGACAACCTACAATTATTTTATATATTTTTTTATCAAGAGAGGATTCTCAAATGGGATCAATCAATCAAATGCTACGGTGGCAACATGTCGTACTCTTTTGTTCCCCAAAGCATCAGATACATGGGCTGCACATACTAAGACAGAGGGCCTCACTCGGATGATTTCTCTGGTGAGACTCAGCCACTTGCGAATTGATGGAAAATTCTGAAAATGCAGAGACTAAATATAAATCATTTTTATTCGTCAAACATTTGGGGAAGTCTGACTTCCCTTGGTATCCATGAATACATGCCATTGCAAACGGATAGAGTCACTGTGTAGGGGTAGGGGGCCCAGATTTGAGTTGTATCAGCTTGAACATTTTGAATAATGCCCCCACTAAGCCACTCCTCTAATATAATTTCCCAGTGTGCCGTTTCTTTTTGAGTGAATTGTAGAGTTACCACCCATGACTGTATTTGTTAGTGACAGAGATATAGTTGTTGAATTCCTTGATTTTCAGTCCTGTGGCCTTCACCAAGTGAGTTACTAGATGAATGTTATCATTATAATTCAACTCTTTATGACTATTCAGTACATATCTCATAAGGCCTTATTTTTTATACTAATACAGTGGCCTGAAACTCATGGTTTATAGGCCACATCAGGCCTGCAAGTAGGGTTGCAAAATTCCAGTAACTTTCCAAAAAATACCAGATTTTCTACAAATCCTGGAAGGATTTCCAGGAATCTCCCAACCGAAAGTTCTGGAAAACCTCGGAAATGTACCACAATTTTGCAACCATACCTGCAAGTCACATTATGCTAGCTTGCAAAGTGATGTAATTGATGTGATGTAATTCCTACTGGAATCCAACCAAAGTTAAAATTTCCAACAGTTTGTCGCCTTAGAGCTTTTTAGGTCTCTATTTTGGTTTGGTCAGGGTGTCCCATTGGTTGGGCATTCTATGTTGTGTTTCTATGTTTTTGTATTTCTTTGTTTTGGCCGGGTATGGTTCTCAATCAGTGACAGCTGTCTATCGTTGTCTCTGATTGGGAACCATACTTAGGTAGCTTTTTCCCACATGGTTTTTGTGGGTAGTTGTTTTCTGTTTAGTGTTTTGCACCTGACAGGACTGTTTCGGTTTCGTTTAGTCACTTTGTTATTTTTGTTTAGTGGTCAGTTTAAATAAAAAGTCATGAAAAACTCACCAAGCTGCGCTTTGGTCCAATTCCTCTTCATCCGACGATGACACCTGTGACAGAACTACCCACCACAAGCGGACCAAGCAGGGTGGTATGGAGGAGCAGAGGGTTCAGGACTCCTGGACATGGGAGGAGATACTGGACGGACAGGGACCCTGGAGACAGGCTGGGGAATATCGCCGCCCGAAAGAAGAACTGGAGGCGGCAATGTGAGGCAAGGCAGCGCAGCAACTACGAGAGGCAGCACCCCCCTCCCCTCCCCCCAAAAAAATGTTTGGGGGCACACAGGAAGATTTGCGGAGTCAGGCGATAGACCTGAGCCAACTCCCCGTGCTTACCGGAAGCAGCGTGGTACTGGTCAGGCACCATGTTATGCGGTAAAGAGCACGGTGTCTCCAGTGCACGCTCATAGCCAGGAGCGCTGTATGCCAGCCCCCCGCAAGTGCCATGCAAGAGTGGGCAACCAGCCAGGGCGGATTGTGCCAACTTAGCGCGCTTGGTCTCCGGTGCGCCGTTTTGGCCCAGGGTATCCTGCGCCGGCTCTGCGTACTGTGTCTCTATTTTGGTTTGGTCAGGGCGTGATTTGGGTGGGCATTCCATGTTCTTTTTTCTATGTTTTTGTATTTCTTTGTTTTGGGCAGGTATGGTTCTCAATCAGGGACAGGTGTCTATCATTGTCTCTGATTGGGAACCATACTTAGGTAGCTTTTTCCCACATGGATTTTGTGGGTAGTTGTTTTCTGTTTAGTGTTTTGCACCTGACAGGACTGTTTCGGTTTCGTTTATTCACTTTTTTATTTTTGTTTAGTGGTCAGTTTAAATAAAAAGTCATGAACACTTACCATGCTGCTCTTTGGTCCTATTCCTCTTCATCTGACGACGACACCCGTGACACAGTTGGAATATTTATTCACCCACAAACTGCATTCATAATGACTGCCAGTGATAGGACACAGTTAAACTGGAACCATTTAAACTGGAACAACCGTTTCAGTAACGGGTGCAAAAAAATCTAACTCAATAGCATGTGTAGCATAGAATTAATTAATCAATCACTTAATGTACATGCAAAAACACAGATATTAAATACAATTCCCAAAAAATCTGCCTGCAATAGCACATGCTAGGGAAAAAAAAGTACATTTGTTATCATAACTTAAAACATATAGTTGATGTGACTTCTCATTTCATTTTGAGTCAGTACCACAAAACAATTTAAGCGATAATGACTTTTAATTTACTTTGGGTTCAATTTACTAGAAGTATTTGAGTTAAAAATGCCTCGGGGCTTACAGTGTGGGGGAGAAGAGGTCCAACTTCGAGTCTACAATGGTCTAAGTTTAAAATGCTTTACTTGATTACTTGAATCATAATCTAACAGTGGGATGTCCCACATAGGCTATGTTTATAATGTTGTATTGACATTGTTTTAATGTTGTATTACTGCTAACTTAGTTACAATCCTGTAAAGCTGCCCCCCCCCCCCAGGTATGCAAGGCTTTAGAACGAGACACCAAATGACACATGACACAGCAGCACAACCCCTAATTGTGTCCTCCTCAGCAACTGGCTACAGTGCCAAGTTCTCCAGCAGCTTGCATGTCTCAAACACTTAGGCCTACAATATTACGCATTATACACAACTTATAATATAGCCCCAGTCTAAGGTGTTGAGAAAGAGACCGTAGCTACACAGTGCCAAGTTCTCCAGCAGCTTGCATGTCTCAAACACTTAGGTCTACAATATTACGCATTATACACAACTTATAATATAGCCCTACTCTAAGGTGTTGAGAAAGAGACCGTAGCTACACAGTGCCAAGTTCTCCAGCTGGTTGGATTTCTACAACAGTTTGAATAATAGAGAGTCCGGTGCATTATTACATAAGGTGTCAAAGCATAACAATAGCTACAGACCGACACAGAGCTATACCATACTGCACTCTGATTGTTTAAAAGTATTTCATTTAGAAGTAGAACAACAGAAGGCTGGTTTAGATACCAAGGGAGACATTCGTTCCACCTCCCCCAAAAGCAACCCAGACTGTAACTGCATGTAAGGCTATAATGATTTTCAGCACTGCTATATTGTCTACGGGTGTGTCCAATAAACTTTCTTACCATATGGTCCATACCGCCATATCACATGTTCTTAAATCTGATGTAGCTGTCTGACAATGGAAAAGTTTGAGAAAATGTTCTGATCCTCTCAAGTCTTATCTATGAATTGTTATGAAAAAGTAACTGGAGGAGTGAAAGAACACTGAAAATACACTTTATATTATTCCCTGGACCATAAAAAATAATCAAACTGCAAAGCTCTCATCAGTCAACAATTGTACGCTAAACTACATTTTGTTATCTTCCTTCTTATCAAGGGCAATAGTCGAGGCATTCACGTCTTACTGTATTTTTTTTTTAAACATTATGATTTATCCCGGGAATGACGCATGTGAGAGGCTGCAAACTGCGCAATCCATAGTTGCGGTTCACAATTTCACAGAAGGAAAGATGACACAAATTTTCACAGATGTTAGATCCCATTTGAGAATCCTCAAAAGTTTTCAAAATGTTCTTAAGTGACAAAATAGTTATCGTTTAGTTGTTTCAGAGCCGTGGTTCCTCAGATTGTATTAACGGTTGAATCCGTGGGAAGTTTTAGAGCGTTCTTTTCTTTTCAACCAACTAATCAAGACACAACAAGTTGCTCAGTCTTAAAAGGAGGAGGGAGGACAGCACATTACGCCTTCAAGTCCACATACTAACCCTTGGGGTGTAGGTGGACCCTCTTGAAGAATCCATACTGTGACAATATTCTTTGGCAAATTCAACTGGGAAAAGCCTCAAATATTTTTGTGGGAAATCAAAAAAAGAATTGTGAATAGAAATGTTATTACTGTTATAATATAATACACAAAAATATAATTGACCAATTTATGATATTAGCTTGATTATCATTTAGATGATGTTGATTGAATCCAGGTTGTTGGTGTAATCTCAAACCTGATTTAGCCCACTGAGCTAAAGCCTAGACATTCGTTCTGGGAAGTAACATGAGTCTTGGGAACTATTCTCCACATGCTCCTTTTCCCATCTGATTTAGAAATGCTGCAGCTATGTTGTTTATTCTCACTCTGACTGACCAGCCAATAACACCGTAATCCCCTAAATGTACGTGAGCAGAATAGAGGGAGATCATCCCACTGTCAATGCTGTGCCATAGAATGTGGCTCTGTCCCGATTGATAGTCATTGCTCTGTCCAGATGCCATCTATTAGACTTGGCTTGCTTTCATTCTAGCCTGGTCTGGAAGTAGAGCTGTGGCTCTGCTATGGCCATGGCCCTGCTATGGCCCTGCAGTGGCTCTGGATTCTCCCAGCCTCCCCCAGACAGATGCCCTGGATTAATGGTTGGAGACAGTGGCCTGGGCTGGTCTAGCATGTCACATTTCAGCCAACGAAGCACACATGTATGCCGGTGCCAGGATGGGTTCAGCTGTCCAACACGGTCTCTGTCCAATGAACGTAGAACAAATGCAGTATGCAGGGAAAAGGGGTTGGAGACATACTGCAGGGCAGGTGCCTCCTTCATCTTTCGTCTGCCTCTAACCCGATTCCACAAACAGACTACATTGAGTCAGAGGTTGTCACCAACCCTGTCTTAAAGGTTGGTGACAAGCTGTAGGGCAGGAGCCAACTTCCACTCCTGTCATCCTCTGGATGACCCAGGCCTGGATGGAAACAGGATGAAAACATGGTTGGACTACTTGAATCAGAATTTTGTTTTTTGTTGAAAATTGTATTGCAGTGCTAGAGGCATCACTACAGACCCGGTTCGATCCCAGGCTGTGTCACATCCGGCCGTGATGGCGAGACCCATGAGGCGGCGCACAATTGGCCCAGCATCGTCCGGGTTAGGGGAGGATTTGGCTGGCCTGGGATGTCCATTTCCCATTGTGTTCTAGCGACTCCTTGTGGCGGGCCGGGCACATGCACGCTGACTTTGGTCTTCAGCTGTTTCCTCCGACATATTGGTGTGGCTGGCTTCCCGGGTTAAGCGAGCAGTGTGTCAAGAAGCAATGCGGCTTTGCGGGGTTGTGTTGCGGAGGACACATGGGTCTCGAGCTTCGCCTCTCTCTCTCTTTCTCTCTCTCTCTCTCGTTCTCTCTCTCGTTCTCTCTCTCTCTCTCGTTCTCTCTCTCTCTCTCTCTCTCTCTCTCTCTCTCTCTCTCTCTCTCTCTCTCTCTCTCTCGTCCATACAGTAGTTGCAGCGATGGGACCAAACTGTAACTACCAATTGGACACAATGAAATTGGGGAGAAAAATGTCTGTTTGTTAAGGAATGCGACCCTGGAGCCACCCTCCCGTCTGCCTCACCCAGGCCTGGAACTGTCAGCTCTACCATGAGTCAGACTAAATACCTAACAGCCCATCTACCATGGGTAGTCCCAAATGACACCCTATTCCCTACATAGGCACTACTTTTGACCAGGGTACATAGGGCTCTGGTCAAACGTAGTGCACGATATAGGAAATGTGAGGCCGTTTGGCACAAAACCTTCAGTCAGACGTTGATGTGAGCAGGTCATTGGGTCAAAGACGAGATGAAGCCTAATGGAAAGTTTACTGTCCTAGAGCAGGTTTTACTGGATTGCTGCTAATCTTTACTGCTTTTCCTGTATGTGGACATTGCAAATCTGGCAATACATACTGATGCTGTTGTGGATTTGAGTCAGCCTGCTGCAGAGGAAAAGCTCAGTAGAGTAACCAGCCTCAGAAATTGCAGCCCAAATAAATGCTTCACAGAGTTCAAGTAACAGACATCTCAACATCAACTATTCAGATGAAACTGCGTGAACCAGGTATTAATGGTTGAATTGCTGCAAAGAAACCACTACTAAAGGACACCAATAATAAGAAGAGACTTGCTTGGGGCAAGAAACACAAGCAATGGACATTAGACTGGTGGAAATATGTCCTTTGGTCTGATGAGTTCAAATTTGAGATTTTTGGTTCCAACTGCCTTGTCTTTGTGAGACGCAGAGTAGGTGAACGGAATATCTTTGTATGTGTGGCTCCCACCATGAAGCATGGAGGAGGAGGTGTGATGGTGTGGGGGTGCTTTGCTGGTGACACTGTCTGTGATTTATTTAGAATCCAAGGCACACTTAACCAGCATGGCTACCTCAGCATTCTGCAGCGATATGCCATCCCATCATTTGTTTTTCAACAGGACAACGACCCCTAACACACCTCCAGGCTGTGTAAGGGCTATTTGACCAAGGAGAGTGATGGAGTGCTGCATCAGATGACCTGGCCTCCGCAATCACCCAACCTAAACCCAATGGAGATGGTTTGGAATTAGTTGGACTGCAGAGTGAAGGAAAAGCAGCCAACAAGTGCTCAGCATGTGGGAACTCCTTCAAGAACGTTGGAAAAGCATTTCAGGCAAAGCTGGTTGAGAGAATGCCAAGAGTGTGCAAAGCTGTCATCAAGGCGATGGGTGGCCACGTTGAAGAATCTTAAATATAAAATCTATTTTGATTTGTTTAACACTTTTTGGTTACTACATGATTGCATGTGTGTTATTTCATAGTTATGTATTCACAATTATTCTACCATGTAGAATTGTCAAAATTATGAAAAACCCTTGAATGAGTAGGTGTCCAAACTTCTGACTGGTACTGTAAAAAAAACAATAATATAGGAACAAGGTGGGCACTGTATAAAACAATTAATATATACAGTGTATATTTTGCTTATAAAACTTCTGAGGCCAAATAATATCACTACTATTGGGGAATTCTGCTATAGTGCCTATGTCACGCCCTGACCACAGAGCGCCTTTTTATTCTCTATTTTGGTTAGGTCGTGGTGTGACGAGGCTGGGTAATCTCTTTGTTTCTATGTTGGCCTGGTGTGCTTCCCAATCAGAGGCAGCTGTTTATCATTGTCTTTGATTGGGGATCATATTTTGGCAGCCATTTCCCCACTGTGTTTTGTGGGATCTTGTTTATGTGTAGTTGCCTGTGAGCACGCCATTGTCTTCACGTTTTGGTCGTTCTTTATTGTTTTTGTGCGTTTCCGTTAATAAACATGTGGAAACCATATCACGCTGCGCCTTGGTCCGATAATGCTTACGACGAAAGACTGATTTTACTCGCTAAAGTGAAATTAGACCCTTGTCTGCTGGAAATCCACACATCGCCAAAGACACTGCTTGTGACTTCCATGAGAAGAAACGTCATAAAATGTTCATAGCAAAGAAGGTGTCCGATTTCCTCCCGTAGCCTACTGCGTGGGTCTTCCTACCCTGTGCCAAAGCTACTTCTCACTAGAATGAGCAAACAAACAAGAAGGTTGTGACAGGTTGTATACAGTTCCCACCCTTTGCCTACTTCCTTTACGTCCAAGTGTTGGCTCCTGCCGTGTTCAAAGAAATGAACATGCCCTCCTCATTAGTTCACTTGTGAGGTCTGTTCTTGAGGGTTTGTTTCGACAGTTGCCTTTCCTGTTACATAGCCTAAGTAGGGGAGACTGGGGAATTTGTAGCACTTTTGGGCTTTCTATGACTTGGCACTCTCTAATAGTGTATCTTCACTAACCGTAACCTATACAGTATTTACAAGCTGTGTCAATTTACACTCCGATTATTACATTATAACCGGGAACTAAAATATTGTTACAAAGAACATGACGTACTGTCACTATTTTATTCACCGTCTACATATTCTCCCGTGGACAGATTCTGCGCAGTTGACCAAATTACACAAGATTTTACTTCAGGGTTAAGAAGTTACAGTCTGCACACCAGCAGCCAATTAACACAGCACGGTCTGATGTTTCCATAATACACTGGAGTACATATCCCGGAGAAGGTCTTTTGAAACAGGATCGGAAAGCAGAGCAGCATAGCCACCCCCATATGATCTGAGGTGAATAGGAAGTTCGACAGAGGCGGATATCGGAGAGAAATGTTTCTTGTATCCCTAAGGTTATATTCCAGATAATCTTTGAAAGAATGCTACTTTAACTTTAGCTGGCCAGGTTCTGGCTCGGTGTTTTTAATCCACATTTGTGATCAAAATGGAGTTGTAGACTGGGGAGACGTATTCTCAAAGGAACTACTATCACTTAACGGGAAAAAATAGTGATTGTAGGCTTCCTGCCTGGCTGAGGAGAATAGCAGTAAGTATAAGGTATTTTGTGGGTGGTTTAGAAAATAGATGCCTTTCGTCTAAATATAGGGCCCATGACAACACCCAGGTGTTTCTAACCTTTTATTTCAAACGTTTGGGTCCATGTTTTTGATAATGGCTTATTCATTTCAGACTGACTAAAAGTAGGTAGGTAAAGGTTTTGCATTATTCATTAAAAAAGAGATACTTTATAAGAAACCTTGAACTATAATTTACTAGATCATGGAAATCATTTTATTGTCTTCTAACAATACCTCTAATTGGGGATAGACCCGGTCAATGAGTCCTGTATGATCATACTTAAGTTCCCTCTCCTCAGTGCCTTGAAAACGTTGTTCCTCTCGACTGTGCTACCTAAAATAGTAGCCTACTCATGGTAGGTAAAGCTAACTTTACTGGGGAGAAGGCATTATCTACAAGCCAATTGATGTCCTCTCGCTCGCTGAGAGCGACAAAGGAGCTCCCAGGGTTAACGTTAGACCTTGAACAATACCAGATGTCACATAGCTTTTTACTGTGAGAAAACAAGGGACTGAAGAATGGAATGTCAATAACAGCATTTTGCAACATATTGGCTGTCAATTGTGCACGTGTAGTTGTTTTGAGTGATTTATAACGTTGCATGGGTGGATTGAGAGATGAATCCATGTGGATGGATTTCTTGTTAGTTAGAAAGGAAGGGACGAGCCTATCTAGCTACGATTTAAAGTTTTCAAGTAGTGTTGACTCCCATGAGAGTCGCCAACCAATGAAAAGACAGCATTCAAGAGGAGCATTCCAGAGAGTAATACAGGGTTCCCATCAAATAAGTACAAAGTAAATATCACAACCCAGGCTACTTTCAATGTACATTATAAAATAAGGTGTCTGCTAGCCATGAGTTACTCTCACCTTTTCAAACGGTAAATTCCTTAACAGATTCTCAAAACTGTTTCTGACACAATCTGGATACTCTGCGTGGCCCTTGGTTAGAGAGTTTGGGGAAAATCACAGGGAGGCTGACAACACAACCAGCCCTCTGCAGTGTGTGCGGGCAGGTGTGCTTTCAGATAAGGAGCAGCTAGTGGAATATTAACTGTGCCTAGTAGAATACAGAGGAGCTGTGAGACTCATTCCCCGAAGGAAAACCCAACCAATGTGCATGCAGAGCTGAGAAAATCACTGATCGCCAAGGATACAGTACATTGAATATAGTAGTGCCCCACACAATCTCATGAGTGCTCATATTGCTGAAGTAATTGACTTTTCTCCATTGCTTTTGAAAATATCTGGTCATGGACACAAAATGTGATAATGTACAACAGTTTCCTGGTTTTGGTGCTGTGGTTTAACTTTGAAAGATTGGACATTTGCAAGAATGCAGTGATGCAAAACAACTTAGGGGACACATAGTGCCCCCTACTTACCCAACAATTACCACCCCCAAAGACAATCAGCAGGTAAAGGAACAGTCCTGGGCCCGGATGCTATCATTCTAACGATGAATTTAGCTTGAAGATGCTTTCGGGAAACTGGGCCCAGACATATTCACTCAGTTGCAATGTTTTTAAGTCTGAGCAAAAGGTCCTGTTGCAATCAAATTGGGGAACCAGAGGTATACAACAATACATTTTTATATAAAAAAACAGCAACACAATATATATATAGATAAATATGAGCAGTAGTGTATTTGAAAGGTCAAGAACCCCCCCCTCCATTTATTACATAACGATGTACTGTACAGTTTTGTATAAAAGTACAACACATAATATCTTGTCATAAAATACAAGCCAAACTGGACATATATAAATCATATAAAATTATAAAACTTCTGTGTCACATCTTTTTATCATCATTTGAGAAGGTAAATACTGTATACATGAATGTAGGCTGTGACACCATAGTACATTTTTTTGTTGTTTTTGTCCTATCCTTGAAACACATTGATTAAAGCGATCAGCTGGTAACAGTTGCGAGCTCAAAGCATCATAGCAGGGACGACTTCAGTTGAAGGAAAGCATTGAAGGGAAGGTCATTTTCAGGTGCTGGCTTTTTCAGTGCAATGCAAAAGATACACATCGCAGTGTTGCCTGCCTGATGATGTCTCAGACATAACATGAAAACAGAAAATTCTAGTGTGGTGTGGACATAAAAATCCTTCTTTTAATTTTGTACATTTATACAGCTCATATAAAATATTATATCAATAGCGTACAGTAAAAGGCTATGCAACTGTCTCTCGTATAGTTGCTTCCAGTTTCTTTGGGAGTAGCTCACTTCTCGCTTCGATATTGATGACGGGCTTCCGACAGTTCTGTCCCTGATCAAGGTATAACTCAGCGTATACTGGGTTGGAGTTTATAGCCTGGGAAAAAAAACACAATAACCAAAGGAGAGCATTACTTTTACACTAAACATGGCCAGGAGGAGCTAATAACCATTTCATTGGCCTACTTGATTTACATTAACTAGATTAATTAGTTATTAAAGTATTTTGTATCTTTCAGATGCCCAGCATATTTGGATATACAGTGAGGGAAAAAAGTATTTGATCCCTAGCTGGTTTTGTACGTTTGCCCACTGACAAAGAAATGATCAGTCTATCATTTTGATGGTAGGTTTATTTGAACAGTGAGAGACAAAATAACAAAAAAATTCTGAAAAACGCATGTCAAAAATGTTATAAATTGATTTGCATTTTAATGAGGGAAATAAGTATTTGACCCCCCCCCCAATCGGAAAGATTTCTGGCTCCCAGGTGTCTTTTATACACGTAACGAGCTGAGATTAGGAGCACACTCTTAAAGGGAGTGCTCCTAATCTCAGTTTGTTACCTGTATAAAAGACACCTGTCCACAGAAGCAATCAATCAGATTCAAGCTCTCCACCATGGCCAAGACCAAAGAGCTCTCCAAGGATGTCAGGGACAAGATTGTAGATCTACACAAGGCTGGAATGGGCTACAAGACCATCGCCAAGCATCTTGGTGAGTAGGTGACAACAGTTGATGCGATTATTCGCAAATGGAAGAAACACAAAATAACTGTCAATCTCCCTCGGCCTGTGGCTCCATGCAAGATCTCACCTCGTGGAGTTGCAATGATCATGAGAACAGTGAGGAATCAGCCCAGAACTACACGGGAGGATCTTGTCAATGATCTCAAGGCAGCTGGGACCATAGTCACCAAGAAAACAATTGGTGACAACACTATGCCATGAAGGACTGAAATCCTGCAGCGCCCGCAAGGCCCCCCTGCTCAAGAAAGCACATATACATGCCCGTCTGAAGTTTGCCAATGAACATATGAATGATTCAGAGGACAACTGGGTGAAAGTGTTGTGGCCAGATGAGACCAAAATGCAGCTCTTTGGCATCAACTCAACTCGCCGTGTTTGGAGGAGGAGGAATGCTACCTATGTCCCCAAGAACACCATCTCCATCGTCAAACATGGAGGTGGAAACATTATGCTTTGGGGATGTTTTTCTGCTAAGGGGACAGGACAACGTCACAGCATCAAAGGGATGGTGGAAGGGACCATGTACCATCAAATCTTGTGTGAGAACCTCCTTCCCTCAGCCAGGGCATTGAAAATGGGTCGTGGATGGGTATTCCAGCATGACAATGACCCAAAACACAAGGCCAAGGCAACAAAGGAGTGGCTCAAGAAGAAGCACATTAAGGTCCTGGAGTGGCCTAACCAGTCTCCAGACCTTAATCCCATAGAAAATCTGTGGAGGGAGCTGAAGGTTCGAGTTGCCAAACGTCAGCCTCAAAACCTTAATGTCTTGGAGAAGATCTGCAAAGAGGAGTGGGACAAAATCCCTCCTGAGATATGTACAAACCTGGTGACTAAGTCATGTTTTGCAGAGGGGTCAAATACTTATTTCCCTCATTAAAATGTAAATCAATTTATAAAATTTTTGATATGCATTTTTCTGGATTTTTTGGTTGTTATTCTGTCTCTCACTGGTCAAATAAACCTACCATTAAAATTATAGACAGATCATTTCTTTGTCAGTGGGCAAACGTACAAAATCAGCAGGGGATCAAATACTTTTTTCCCTCACTGTATACAACAATTGACAGTGTTAACGTGATAAAGCATTTTACAGCACGCCCAGAGCCTATTGTTGCTTAACAAGCAAGACAAGGACACGGTCACCGACATCCCACCAGGTGACTGTAGACAAGCTCTAGCCATGTGGAACACCAGCAGATGGTTCCTTTTCAATTATAAACTGGGTGAGTCGAGCCCTGAATGTTGATTGGCTGACAGCAGTGTATCAGACCATATACCACGAGTATGACACAACATTTATTTGTACTGCTCTAATTACATTGGTAATCAGTTTACGATAGCAACGAGGCACCGCGGGGGTTTGTGGTGTATGGTCTACATACAGTATCACAGCCCACTGGTCCTTATTGCTAAATTAAAACACATATTACACACATTCCGGAGGAAGCCTTTACCGTGGCTTTCATGAATACAACACGAGATCCTGAATTGTCTCATAAACCCCACTATGACCCCAATGGCCATGGCTTTGTATCAATCAATATACAGTAGGCTTTTATACAGCATCTGTCCCAGAGAGGACAGGAAGTTCACAGGGAGTTTACCTGTCCAGGAAGGATCTCCTTCGGGAGATGAACTCCTTCAGGGTGAACTAACAGAGTGTGCAGGTGACTGGACCTCACACCAACACACCAACCCTACAACACACAATGACAACATTAACATCACGCCCACCCCTACAACACATAATAATTACAGTTTAACCTTCCAGAATAGAATAGAATAAATATTTGTCTATTGGCTACACGCCAATATCCACACTGGCATACCACTGAATCAATGTAGTACGCTGGTGTGGGTATTTCATAGCCCTTGTTAGAAACTCAGGGAAAAGGGAGGATACAGGAGTAAGCGTTTCCAGACCTTGTGTGGGTCCAGGGTGAAGCTTGGCTGAAGATGATTCCCAGCATCAGAGTGATTGTCGTGGTCCACCTCATACATGTTGTACGAGGGGTTACCGATCTCTACGTTTAGCCCGCCATTCACCATGGGCTGCCGCTGGACTATTTTCCCCCTGTAAATCATAACATTGATGGAGGTTAGGAGAGCATTATAAACCTTCATGACTGCTTACTACGATTAGCATGACCATTAATCACACAACATGTACAGTGCCTTCGGAAAGTATTCATACCCCTTTTTCAACATTTTGTTATGTTACAGCCTTATTCTAAAATGGAATAAAATATAAAAAAATCCTAAGAAATCTACACCCAACACTCCATAATGACAAAGCCAAAACAGGTTGTTAAAAAACAGAAATACATTATTTACATAGGTATTCTGACACTTTGCGATGAGACACAAAAATGAACACAGGTGCATGCTGCATGCTGACGAAGATTTCTTCAACAACAACAACAAGCAGGACTCACACGATATTCTCCAAACACCCCACAGGGCAGATATCCCAATTATTCACAAAAGGAAGCGACGCAGAAGATGAAGAGCCGGATGCCTCATCCGAACCCGCAGAAGGCAACTAGAAAAGCTGCCATTACCATCAATATTACTCGCTAACGTGCAATCATTGGACAATAAACTAGACGAGGTACGATCACGAATATCCTACCAACGGGACATCAAAAACTGTAATATCCTATGTTTCACGGAATCGTGGCTGAATGACAACATGGATATTCAGGTAGCGGGATATAAACAGCACCGGCAGGATAGAACAGCACAATACGGTAAGACAAGGGGGGGGGGGGCGGTCTGTGCATATTTGTAATCAACAGCTGGTGCACGAAATCTAAGGAAGTCTCTAGATTTTGCTCACTTGAAGTAGAGTATATTGTGATAAATTGCAGGCCACACTACTTGTCTAGAGAGTTCTCAGCTATACTTTTCGTGGCTGTTTATTTACCACCACAAACAGATGCCGGCACTAAGACCGCACTCAGTCAGCTGTATAAGGAAATAAGCAAACAGGAAACCACTCACGCAGAGGCAGCGCTCCTAGTGGCCGGAGACTTTAATGCAGGGAAACTTAAATCAGTTCTACCAAATCCCTATCAACATGTTAAATGTGCAACCAGAGGAAAAAAAAATCTAGATCATCTGTACTCCACACACAGAGACGCATACAATGCTCTCCCTCACCCTCCATTTGGTAAATCCGACCACAACTCTATGCTCCTGATTCCTGCTTACAAGCAAAAATTAAAGCGGGAAGCACCAGTGACTCGGGCTATAAAAAAAATATCAGATGAAGCAGATGCTAAACTACAAGATTGATTTGCTATCACAGACTGGAACATTTTCCGGGATTCTTACGATGACATTGAGGAATACACCACATCAGTCACTGGCTTTATCAATAAGTGCTTTGAAGACGTCGTCCCCACAGTGACTGTACGTACATACCCCAACCAGAAGCCATGGATTACAGGCAACATTCGCACTAAGCTAAAGGGTAGAGCTGCCACTTTCAAGGTGCGGGACTCTAACCCGGAAGCTTACAAGAAATCCCGCTATGCCCTGCGACAAACCATGAAACAGGCAAAGCATCAATACAGGACTAAGATTGAATCACACTACACCGGATGTGGCAGGGCTTGAAAACTATTACAGACTACAAAGGGAAGCACAGCCGCGAGCTGCCCAGTGACACAAGCCTACCAGATGAGCTAAATCACTTATATGCTCGTTTCGAGGCAAGCAACACTGAGGCATGCATGAGAGCTTCAGCTGTTCCAGACGACTGTATGATCACGCTCTCCGTAGCCGACGTGAGTAAGACCTTTAAACAGGTCAACATACACAAGGCTGCGGGGCCAGACGGATTACCAGGATGTGTGCTCCGGGAATGAGCTGACCAACTGGCAGGTGTCTTCATTGACATTTTCAACATGTCCCTGATTGAGTCTGTAATACCAACATGCTTCAAGCAGACCACCATAGTCCCTGTGACCATAGTCCCAAGAACACAAATGCAACCTGCCTAAATGACTATAGACCCGTAGCACTCACGTCCGTAGCCATGAAGTGCTTTGAAAGGCTGGTAATGGCTCACATCAACACCATTATCCCAGTAACCCTAGACCCACTCCAATTTGCATACTGCCCAAACAGATCCACAGATGATGCAATCTCTATTGCACTCCACCTTGCCCTTTCCCACCTGGACAAAACACCTATGTGAGAATGCTGTTCATTGACTACAGATCAGTGTTCAACATCATAGTACCCTCAAAGCTCATCACCAAGCTAAGGAACCTGGGACTAAACACCTCCCTCTGCAACTGGATCCTGGACTTCCTGACGGGCCGCCCCCAGGTGGTGAGAGTAGGTAGCAACACATCTGTCACGCTGATTCTCAACACTGGAGCTCCACACACGCCCAATTTTTCAGTTTTTGATTTGTTAAAAAGTTTTAAATATCCAATAAATGTCGTTCCACTTCATGATTGTGTCCCACTTGTTGTTGATCCTTCACAAAAAAATACAGTTTTATATCTATGTGTTTGAAGCCTGAAATGTGGCAAAAGGACGCAAAGTTCAAGGGGGCCGAATACTTTCGCAAGGCACTGTACATACTACCAAAATTGGCCCAAACAACCAGTGCTCCCGCACATTGGCTAACCGGGATATCTGCATTGTGTCCCACAACCCGCCAACCCCTCTTTTTATGCTTCTGCTACTCTTTGTTCATCATATATGCATAGTCACTTTAACGATCCCTACATGTACATACTACCTCAATAAGCCTGACAAACAGGTGTCTGTATATAGCTTTGCTACTCTTTTTTCCAATGTCTTTTTATTGTTGTTTTATTTCTTTACTTACCTACACACACACACACACACACACACACACCTTTTTCCGCACCATTGGTTAGAGGCTGTAAGTAAGCATTTCACTGTAAGGTTTACACCTGTTGTATTCGGCGCACGTGACAAATAAACTTTTATTGGAATTGATTTCCATTGATCATTCTTGCGATGTTTCTACAACTTGATTGGAGTACACCTGTTGTACATTCAATTGATTGGACATGATTTGGGAAGGCACACACCCATCTTTATAGGGTCTTTATAGGGTCATGTCAGAGCAAAAACCAAGCCGTGAGGTTGAACGAATTGTCCGTAGAGCACCGAGACAGGATTGTGTGAAGGCACAGATCTGGGGATCGGTACCAAAAAAATGTCTGCAGCATTGAAGGTCCACATGAACACAGTGGCCTCCATCATTCCTAAATGAAAGAAGTTTGGATCCACCAAGACTCTTCCTAGAGCTGGCCGCCCAACCAAACTGAGCAATCAGGGGAGAAGGACCTTGGTCAGGGAGGTGACCAAGAACCCGATGGTCACTCTGACAGACCTCTAGGGTTCATCCGTGGAGATGGGAGAACCTTCCAGAAGGACAACCATCTCTGCAGCACTCCACCAATCAGGCCTTTATGGCCAGACGGAAGCCAATCCTAAGTAAAAGGAACATGACAGCCAGCTTGGAGTTTGCAAAAAGGCACCTAAAGCCTCTCAGACCATGAGAAACAAGATTCTCTGGTCTGATGAAACCAAGATTGAACTCTTTGGCCTGAATGCCAAGTGTCATGCCTGGAGGAAACCTGGCACCATACCTACGGTGAAGCATGGTGGTGGCAGCATCATGCTGTGAGGATGTTTTTTAGTGGCAGGGACTGGGAGACTAGTCAGGATCAAGGGAAAGATGAACAGAGCAAAGTACAGAGAGATCCTTGATGAAAACCTGCTCCAGAACGCTCAGGACCTCAGACTGGGGTGAAGGTTCCCCTTCCAACAGGACAACGACCTTAAGCACACAGCCAAGACAACACAGGAGAGACTTCGGAACAAGTCTCTGAACAAGTCTCTAAACAAGTAGCCCAGCCAGAGCCCGGACTTGAACCTGATCGAACAACTCTGGAGAGACCTGAAAATAGCTGTGCAGCAACACTCCCCATCCAACCTGACAGAGTTTGAGAGGATCTGCAGAGAAGAATGGGAGAAACTCCCAAAATACAAGTGTTCCAAGACTGTAGCGTCATACTCAAGAAGACTCATGGCTGTAATCGCTGCCAAAGGTGCTCCGACAAAGTACTGAGTAAAGGGCCTGAATATTTAAGTAACTGTGATATTTCAGTTTTACATTTTTTTATGAATTAGGAAACATTCCTAAAAACCTGTTTTTACTTCATCATTACAGGGTATTGTGTGTAGATTGAAACCCCCCCCCAGATTTAACCAATTTAAGGCTGTAACCTAGCAAAATGTCGAAAAGTCAAGAGGTCTGAAAACTTTCCGAAGGCCCTGTATGTAGTATGAAATGACTGGTTGTCTTTTGTAATCTGTCTGCTTGGAAGTAATGACATACCTTTGCTTCCTCTTGCATATGAAAACCCCCAAGGCCATGGTAGTGACGAGAATCACCAGCAGAACCAGCGGGACAACAATGGCCATGCTTCCTGTAACACACAGAACAAACTATTAGAGCTAAACATGTTCGACACGTAACATACTTCCCTCCTCTCTGTAGTGAAACAATAAAATTCAAAAAAGCTTCAGAGGGTGGAAAAATTACTTCCTTCAAAGTTCCAACAAGGTTCTTCATATGGGGACTGCATTTCTATGTTAAAGTCAGCCTATGGGGGTAAAAGGCTCCGTCTGCGCAGTTAAGCCTTGAGAGAAAGTCGACAGCGAAATGTCAGACTGCAGACCAAGATCAAATACCAATCTCTGGGAGGGTAGGGCGGTTCAAAGAGACTGAAAAAGGTCTCCAAATCCAGAAAACAGCACTTTAAGAACTGAAAATAGACTGTTTTTTCTTGTAGGATTTTGTGTCTATGTTTGTGTGTGTGAATGTGTATGTGTACAGATGTAGGATCTTAATTTGAGCCAGTTTGCTACAGCAGGAAAATAAACCTGCAGCAACAGGAAATGTGAATTATTATCTGGATTATAATTAAATGGACATTTTTCTAGGGGTTGATACATTTTCCGTAACGGCAAATCAAAAATGAATTTCCACAATGGACATTACAAACTTTAGAAGCTTTTTAAAACTCAAATGCACCACAAGTTTGCAAATTCTAGGCAACAAAATAGTGATCAAATTAAGATTTTATATCAATCTGTATGTTTCTGTGTGCTTGGGAGAGAGCGAGCGAGCAAGCAAGAGAGAGAGATAAAGTGAGAGAGTCTCTTTACCGCTCTTTCCAATAACTACTCACCCCCGCTGATGTTGCCAGACAGACTGGTCTTTGGGGCAGGTCTCTCACACTGTGTACCTGACCAATCAGCTGGACACCTAGAAAAGTCACAATGAGCATGAATAGCTGTCTGTTGGTCAAACCAAGTAGCTTTAAAAGAAGGCTATAGTGTACACACACACACTATAGCCTTATCAATTATGGAGGACGGGCTCCTGGTAATGACTGGAGCAGAATCGGTGGAATGGTATCAAATACACCAAACACATGGTTTCCAGATGTTTGGGGAAAGGGGGATTAGAGGTTGACCGATTTCAAGTTTTCATAACAAATTGGTAATCAGCCTTTTTGGACGCCGATTATATTCAAGCCTATCAACTCCCGAGATTAGGCAGGCAATACTAAAGTGCCTATAAGAACATCCAATAGTCAAAGGTATATTAAATACAAATGGTATAGAGAGAAATAGTCGACGCGTCATAATTCCTATAACTACAACCTAAAACTTCTTAACTGGAAATATTGAAGACTCATGTTAAAAGGAACCACCATCTTTCATATGTTCTCATGTTCTGAGCAAGGAACTTAAACGTCAGCTTTTTTTACATGGCACATATTGCACTTTTACTTTCTTCTTCAACACTGTGTTTTTGCATTATTTAAACCAAATTGAACATGTTTCATTATTTATTTGATACTATATTGATTTAATTTGTATTATATTAAGTTAAAATAAGTGTTCATTGTTCATTCAGTATTGTTGTAATTGTCATTATTACAAATATATATACAGTGGGGCAAAAATGTATTTAGTCAGCCACCAATTGTGCAAGTTCTCCCACTTAAAAAGATGAGGCCTGTAATTTTCATCATAGGTACACTTCAACTATGACAGACAAAATGAGGGAAAAATATCCAGAAAATCACATTGTAGGATTTTTAATGAATTTATTTGCAAATTATGGTGGAAAATAAGTATTTGGTCAATAACAAAAGTTTATCCCAATACTTTGTTATATACCCTTTGTTGGCAATGACAGAGGTCAAACGTTTTCTGTAAGTCTTTACAAGATCTTCACACACTGTTGCTGGTATTTTTGCCCATTCCTCCATGCAGATCTCCTCTAGAGCAGGGATGTTTTGGGGTTGTTGCTGGGCAACACAGACTTTCAACTCCCTCCAAAGATGTTCTATTGGGTTGAGATCTGGAGACTGGCTAGGCCACTCCAGGATCTTGAAATGCTTCTTACGAAGCCACTCCTTCGTTGCCCGGGCGGTGTGTTTGGGATAATTGTCATGCTGAAAGACCCAGCCACGTTTCATCTTCAATGCCCTTGCTGATGGAAGGAGGTTTTCACTCAATCTCACTATACATGGCCCCATTCATTCTTTCTTTTACACGGATCAGTCGTCCTGGTCCCTTTGCAAAAAAACAGCCCCAAAGCATGATGTTTCCACCCCCATGCTTCATGGTAGGTATGGTGTTCTTTGGACGCAACTCAGCATTCTTTGTCCTCCAAACACGACGAGTTGAGTTTTTACCAAAAAGTTCTATTTTGGTTTAATCTGACCATATGACATTCTCCCAATCTTCTTCTGGATCATCCAAATGCTCTCTAGCAAACTTCAGACGGGCCTGGACATGTACTGGCTTAAGCAGGGGGACACGTCTGACACTGCAGGATTTGAGTCCCTGGCGGCGTAGTGTGTTACTGATGGTAGGCTTTGTTACTTTGGTCCCAGCTCTCTGCAGGTCATTCACTAGGTCCGCCCGTGTGGTTCTGGGATTTTTGCTCACTGTTCCTGCGATCATTTTGACCCCACGGGATGAGATCTTGCGTGGAGCCCCAGATCGAGGGAGATTATCAGTGGTCTTGTGTGTCTTCCATTTCCTAATAATTGCTCCCACAGTTGATTTCTTCAAACCAAGATGCTTACCTATTGCAGATTCAGTCTTCCCAGCCTGGTGCAGGTCTACAATTTTGTTTCTGGTGTCCTTTGACAGCTCTTTGGTCTTGGCCGTAGTGGAGTTTGGAGTGTGACTGTTTGAGGTTGTGGACAGGTGTCTTTTATACTGGTAACAAGTTCAAACAGGTGCCATTAATACAGGTAACAAGTAGAGGACAGAGGAGCCTCTTAAAGAAGAAGTTACAGGTCTGTGAGAGCCAGAAATCTTGCTTGTTTGTTGGTGACCAAATACTTATTGTCCACCATAATTTGCAAATAAATTCATTAAAAATCCTACAATGTGATTTTCTGGATTTTTTTCTCTCATTTTGTCTGTCGTAGTTGAAGTGTACCTATGATGAAAATTACAGGCCTCTCATCTTTTTAAATGGGAGAACTTGCACAATTGGTGGCTGACTAAATACTTTTTTGCCCCACTGTAAATATAAATATTGGCAGATTAATGGGTATCGGCCTTTTTGGTCCACCAAAAAACGTTATCGGCGATGCAAAATCATAATCGGTCGACCTCTAAGGGGGATATCTAGTCAGTTGTACAACTGAATTCATTCAACTGAAAAGTGTCCTTTGCATTTAGCCCAACCCCTCTGAATCAAAGGTGCGGGGGGCTGCCTTAAATTGACATCCACGTCTTCGGCGCCCGGGGAACAGTGGGTTAACTGCCTTGCTCAGGGGCAGAACGGCAGATTTTTACCAGCTCGGGGATTTGATCCAGCAACCTTTCGGTTACTGGCCCAACGCGAGGCTACCTGCCATTCCATTTGCGCAGTTCTGGCCATTATTATGAGCCATCCTCCCCTCAGCAGCCTCCTGTGACACGCACACATCTCTTAATCTAATCTCCTCATTTGTTAAAGTCTCAGGGAACATGCATGCATAATTCATTCCCGCATCGAGTTAAAGAAACTAAGCATAATCTCACACGAAGTGTGCAACCCAAATGGCACCCTATTTCCTGTATGTTGCACTACCTTTGACTCGAGCCCATAGCGGCCCATAGGAATCTGGTCAAAAGTGGCGCAATATGTAGGGAATAGGGTGGTATATGGGACGCAGAACGGTTTAGGATGTAATCCAGAGACAGTGATCCATTAGTAGTTACCTCTTTCCCCTCCCTTGCCCAGAGGATAGGAAGACATGCAATTACACTATATGGGGAATCTGACAAGGGTGATCGCATGATGATGAAATGATATTAGCTAATATTAAATGGACTGTAAGCAGTATTTAATCAAACTTTCATTAGAGGGACCGTGGCTCGCTGCAGGTACCGCATGAATCATAGTCCTGAAAGGAATGACAGCTTGTAGCTGACCTATATAATCACACCGCTTGTTGCTTGGGAGTATGTTCAGCTGCAGAAAGACCGGGTTATTATCCTGTTTTCACCACATGTATTGAGAGGCCAGTGCAAAGAGAGAAACGTCGGGTGCGTTTGTGCTGTGAGTGACGGGGACGAGGAACATGTGTGGTAAGGAGTTATATCGCACAGCATGTTGGACAACAGATAGACGTACTGGTGAGAGTCTGAGTCGGGGAGTGATGTGCAGAGTGGACGCTGCTGGAAAGTGAGACAGTGAGGGCTGGTCTCGGAAATGGCGGGAGAGGAGGAGGGAAGGAGATGAGGAAGAGGGGAGGGAGGGAGGAGGGGAAAGGGAGTCAGGGAAAGAGAGGAGGGGAAAAAGTCAGACCTACTTGCACTGGGGTTTGTTTAAGGCAGTTAACGTGCAAATCCCTTTATTCTGACAGTAGTTATCACACGGATTGGCCCGCTGGTCACAGCGCTGGTTCAAGAACCCAGGCGTGCAGCTGCAGCACAGAGAAATGATCGCCACATGAACAAATCATATATTGAGGGACACAGAGACAAAGTCTGAGTCTGAAATGGCACCCTATTCCCTACATAGTGCACTCCTTTTGACCAGGGGGCCCACATATGGAATAGAGTGGCATTTTGGACACACTGATAAAAGAAGATAAGAGCACAATACATTCTCACAGTCCACCAGCTCGGGCTATTGGAGGATACAGAGTATGAAATCGAACAGATGGAGCTAGGCCCTATTCCATCCTAGTGTTTACATAGGATGTGTGTGTGTGTGTGTGTGTGTGTTCAGGTGAGAAAGCAAAGTGTCATGGCAAGCAAATCCATCCAATGTCACGCCAAGTGGGAGCTAAAAAAAAAGTGAAACCATAGGAATAGCCTACAGATTGTTGTTTGAGATCTATAGCATGACACATATAGCCTTCTAGGCACGTGTGGTCTTTGTCCACCACCATCCCAATGAAACAAGCCATTGGATGACGTAAAGATAAAAGAGAAGAAAAAAAAACGAACAAAAACAACGAGCGGGAAACCGCTGACTCAAAGCTGTAGTATAGGAGACGGTGGTATGTACAGTATCGAGGCATACAGTTTAAAGCTAGAGTCCCTCATTGAAACAATAACAAAGCACCACCCCGCCTCTGTTTTGGCAATAGGCTGAGGGATGGGCCTGGAGAAATGTAACCACTCTCAAATTCATAGACAGAACTACGGACGCAAGGGCTGACCGTCCATGAGACCACGATTATAGTCTAACAATGTTTTAAGGACATACGGTTTGTTTACATTTACATTGGAGTAAAATAAGATTATATTTTAGGTTCTGATGGGGTACGACAGTTAAACTAAGATCATGGGGCATTTATAAGTTATATTATTCAAAAATCAATGGGTATATATTATTCATTTGGCTATTCAGACTTTAACACATGTATAATACCGAACATGATTAATTCCAAAAGTCCAAAAATGGATGATGCAACTAAGGATTGATAAACTTTGAAAAGCGTCTTGAGAGTGATGCAAGCCACAGAAACAAACACAACCAAAACGACTCTGTATACTTTAATGCAGGAGATCCTATCGTTTGCAAGAGAAAAAGGAAAACAAACCCTTTTATCTTGGAAAAACGTGGAAATATGCCACCTCATTGTGAGACCTCATTGTTTTCTACTATTGTTCCCATTTTAGTAGCCTGGGTCTAATCCAGTCTCTGCTACATTATCTGCTCTGTCTCTCACAGCAAAACCACACAACCACTTCCAATACCACTAATTGTATCCGTGATGTGTGCGTGTGAGATACAACTGAAAGCAGAACAAAGACAAACACAATGGCTGCGTTTACACAGGCAGCCCAATTCTGATATGTTGCCACTAATTGTTTTTTTGACCAATCAGATCAGATCTATTTCCAAAATAGCAGAATTGGGCTGCCAGTGTAAACAGCCAAAGAGATGTACAGTACGTTCTTGAGAAATCTGAGGATGACAACCTGCTCAATTGAAAGCCATAGAATCTATAGAAAAAAATAAAAAATAAAATTGAGCTGACTTACTGGCAGAACGGCAGACTGGTCTCGGGGTCCTGGCGACAGGTTCCTCCGTTGTAGCAGTATCCATCACACAGCTGACAGGTGGCTGCCACTCTACCGTTACTGCAGCTGTAAGGAAAGGAAGGGAATATAGCGATGACTTCATAAAGCATTACAAGCATATGTCTAATGCATTTATAACGCCTTATGCCTTATTCTGTGATGCAAGCCCTGAACCATGGAGACAGGAGAATGCTGACATGTGGTAGCATCCACAGAAATATAATTACTAGAACGGATATTCCTTTCAAGTCAATGTTCTGTGATGGGTGGACCGGCCTTATTGAGTGTACCAATAAGTAGTATCAGTCAAAAGTTCCATTCTAGTAATTCTAGTCGGTAACATTGTTTGGATATCCACAGACTATCAGTAACATGTCAACTAACTATCAAACCCTAATCCTAACCCTAAACTAATCCTAACCCTAAACTAATCCTAACCCTAACCCCTGTTCTGACCTTAACATTGACAAGTAGTTGTTCATCAACAGATATTTTGTTGATAGTATGACCATCTGTAAAGATGGACTATCTGGACTATCTACTCAGATGACGCTTACTTGCAGGACACGTCGTCTGTCTCCGGGCTGACAATGCACGGTGCCCCTCGACACCGGAGGCATCTGTCCACTTCACATTTCACTCCCTCATATCTGGTTGAGCACACACACTCCACGTGGCTCTTGCCCGACAGAGTACAAGCCTTCGAATTGGTACAGAAGTGATGGCAGATATCTGGAACCAAGGTGGAGAAAAACAAGCTTATTTATTTCATCTCTTTACATTCCTGGTCTTCCACTGTATCAATCAGCGTAACATCCATTTGTTCAGCCCTTGAAACTGAGCTGTTGCAAGAAAGTATCTTTTGGAGTGACTTTCCTATCAAACTGATTTTAAACCACCACGGAGAGGGTGGAGGAGACCAACAAAATATCCCAACTCATCTTTAGTGTTGTGGTAATGGTGGAAACCACAAACCCCTCTCTTCTCATTGCGGAGACTGAACGCAACATGAAGTATTTGATTGATTGCTTGACATAAAACAGGTTAAGTCTTTGTGTGTTCGTGTGTGTCTGACTCACGGTAGAGACACCGCTCCCCAGTGTACTCGGCCATACAGCGACACACTGGCTGGTTCCCCTTGCTGACGTCACAGGTGCCGCCATTCAGACAGTAGTTATCACACACCTTCCTCTCACAGACAGGTCCTGTGAACCCCACAGCACAACGACATGTAGGCCTCCCTGAGAGAGAGAGAGAGAGAGAGAGAGAGAGAGAAATTGGCAAAAAATTGTGTTGCTGATAACAATAATCACAAGCATGTCCACTGTCTAACGTCATAATGGAGAAGCAAGCAATTACAAGGCAGATGTGATATCTCTCACATTACACACAAAGGTGATGCCCACAAAGAGAGTCCCAAGGTCCAATGTTTTCTAAACAGCCATGTCTATTTGCACTGGAAGGATTTCAACTAATTTCACACTGGTCCTATGACCGCTTGGAGAGCTTACATCTGAAATACAACATCTGCTGCCCGCTCCTGACTGGGATGAATAGAAACTTACTGTGTGTGTGTGTGTGTGTTCGCGTGCGTGTGTGTGTGTCTGACGTTCTTTCTCCCGCTGTTCCATCTGTCAGCTAAGAGGCAAGTTGTTATTGATATCGCCATGCCAACACTAACATTTAACTGTTATTTCACGCATGAATATTTGACCACCTCATTTCCTCGCTTCAAACTCCTCCCAAAAATGTCCTTAGAGGAGAAAGAAAAGAGAGGAGCTTGACCCGTGCCATGTATTTATATCACCACTCTCAATTGTTTATTCTGAAGAGAGAGAGAGAGAGAGAAACAACCTCACTATTCATTTACTGTAACGGAACAGGGGACCTGGACTTTGGGGACTTTAATGTGCTTTAACAACTGTTCAAAAATGGATAGCAATGCCACAGCATTAAGCGTGTCTTGCATATTCATGGTGCTACCGTCGACGTCCCCGCTAATGCAATACCAAAGTGGGGGCCGTACATACTTGTGTTTTCAGATACATCTCCAGCTCACATCTCTCAGGGGTCGTCAAACTAAGAGATTTTCACTGCACTTTCCTATGGCTTCCTGACACAGGAGGCACTGGCAACAAACAAATAAAATATGCACTAATGTCCAATCAATAACTACATAAAGCAGGGGATTCAAACTCATTCCATGGAGTGTCTGCTGATTTGAGTTATTTCCATTACATTGGTGTCCAATTAAGATCTAGACAACCAGGTGTGGGGAGTTCCTAGCTAATCAGTGACCTTAATTGATCCATCTAGTACAGGGGAGGAATGAAAACCTGCAGGGACACAGCACTCCGTGGAATAAGTTTGACACGTGACGTAGAGCGATAGTTATTTAGAAGCAGATGATCAATCATGCAGCAGAACTGGCATCTGTGGGCAGGATCTCATTGGCTGTCAGGACAGGGGCCTTGGTCCCAACCAGGTCCCAACTCTCATTTCCCACAGTCACGGATGGATGAGCGCCCTCTCCTGTCCTGGAGGTCCCAGTGGAAGAGCAGGGAGCATGGCCACATACACACACACACACACGTAGCAGAAGGGGCTTACCTATGGAAGAGCCTGAGCATGTGCCCCCATTCTGACAGTAGTTTTTACAGTGGTTCACTTCACAGCGCTCCCCGGAGAAATTTGGCCAGCAGTAGCACCGCAGCTCCCCCTTCTCGTTGGTGATGCATCGTCCTCCGTTCTCACAAGCGGGGCGACACAGCTCTCCTGAAAGCAAATGATGTAGGCCCACGTGTTAAGATTGAAACCATGGCAACCTTGACCTGCTCCCATTAATATCTAATGAGTGGATTAACTCAACTTTGTAAAAGGCTGGAACTCACATGGGCTTCACTGACTATTCTATGCACGACTGCTTGCATGGTACCTTCACTTTTCACTCCAATTTACTGAGCATCTGAAAGATCCAGCCTCAGTTGGATCAAATGAAAGTATTGCAGGTTGACCAGGCCTACTGCCCTGAGAGGTTAGTGTCCCTGTAGCCTACTGCCCTGAGATGTTAGTGTCCCTGCAACCTACTCTATTGAGATGTTAGTATCCCTGCAGCCTACTGTACTGAGAGGTTAGTGTCCCTGTAGCCTACTGCCCTGAGATGTTAGTGTCCCTGCAACCTACTCTATTGAGATGTTAGTATCCCTGCAGCCTGTTGTACTGAGAGGTTAGTGTCCCTGTAGCCTACTGTCCTGGGATGTTAGTGTCCCTGCAACCTACTCTATTGAGATGTTAGTATCCCTGCAGCCTATTGTACTGAAAGGTTAGTGTCCCTGTAGCCTACTGTCCTGGGATGTTAGTGTCCCTGCAACCTACTCTATTGAGATGCTAGTGTCCCTGCAGCCTACTGTACTGAGTGTACCTGCTCATTGAATAGCTAGCTGGTTGACAGGTAGGCGTACTGCACCCAACACATTGGTGTCCTACTGTACCTGATGTGTTGGTGTCCCTACAGGTCCTGTTTATTAGCGTGGTCCCCTCAGGACAGAAACAGCTGGCTCCGGCAGGGTTGAGCAGACACAGGAAATCACAGCCCATCCTTAGGCACGGATTGGACACTGACACGGCCAATGGGACAAAGGTTAGAAAGCAGGGTCTGTGAGTTTGTGGAGTGCAGTACGTAAACGACCGTGTACTGTTACCACTGTGTTGTTTGAGTGGACCCGGCTGGTTGCAGTGAGCGTATTCTGTGCTTGTCTGTTCATTTGACACTATGTAACACGGACAAAAATAATGAATATCAAGACGACACACACTAAGAGAAAATCCCGTTCTGTCATAACGAAAGGCTCAAACTTTTCAAAGTCAAACATGAGATCCTTTTGATTGTGTTAAACTGAACGGGAATAACAGTGTGATCCTCTGGGCCGAAGTCAGGGCTAATGATGCATCAGGAAGGGCCTCAACTGGCCCTCAGAAGTGGCACGTAGTACAGTTCCCACCAAACAGATGACTACATTGCCAAACAAACAACTGCCAGTAGTCATTGGCGAGAGGGAATAGGAGAGGAAAGTGAGCCAGAGAGAGAGAGAGAGAGAGAGAGAGAGACAGGGGAGAGAAAGAGAGACAAACACAGACAGACAGAGTGAGAGAGAGAGAGTGAGAGGATGGGGAAAGAGAAAGAGATTGTTAAGGTGATTGTTATCCTACCGTCTTGCTGTTTGAATCGGTGGAGGACCAAGATAATGGAGGGTCTGTCTACTCCCAGATGGAGCCGTTCCATTGGTTGTTTTCCATACTTATGGACCCGGAAGACATCATTCCTCATCCCGATCCCATAGATATAGTCCTCAAAGAGATCAATCCTTACAGGCTGGGAAAGACCTTGGGACAGAGCAATTGGAAACAACCGTAACACGACGAGTAAGGGAGAAAATGGGATCCTCAATAATTCATCTGAATTCCAAATAATATAAAATAATATTCAGCAACATGTTCTATTGCTCTACCCTCCACCCTTGAAGGGACGCGCCGAGCGCATTTGATAAGAATGACAACAACTTGAGGGAGTGGACAATTAAAGAAGATGCAGCCTGCAGAGTAGCCCTTTACACTCGTACCTGTATACGAGTTGAAAATGGCAGATTTGGACACTGATAAGCGTCTACATTACAAAGAAGTGGCTATACACTAACATGCTATACAGGCTGTACAGTAACATGCTATACAGGCTGTACAGTAACATTAACATGCTATACAGGCTGTACAGTAACATTAACATGCTATACAGGCTGTACAGTAACATTAACATGCTATACAGGCTGTACAGTAACATGCTATACAGGCTGTACAGTAACATTAACATGCTATACAGGCTGTACAGTAACATTAACATGCTATACAGGCTGTACAGTAACATGCTATACAGGCTGTACAGTAACATTAACATGCTATACAGGCTGTACAGTAACATTAACATGCTATACAGGCTGTACAGTAACATGCTATACAGGCTGTACAGTAACATTAACATGCTATACAGGCTGTACAGTAACATGCTATACAGGCTGTACAGTAACATTAACATGCTATACAGGCTGTACAGTAACATGCTATACAGGCTGTACAGTAACATACTATACAGGCTGTACAGTAACATACTATACAGGTTGTACAGTAACATGCTATACTATACAGGCTGTACAGTAACATTAACATGCTATACAGGCTGTACAGTAACATGCTATACAGGCTGTACAGTAACATGCTATACAGGCTGTACAGTAACATGCTATACAGGCTGTACAGTAACATTAACATGCTATACAGGTTGTACAGTAACATTAACATGCTATACAGGATGTACAGTAACATTAACATGCTATACAGGCTGTACAGTAACATGCTATACAGGTTGTACAGTAACATGCTATACTATACAGGCTGTACAGTAACATTAACATGCTATACAGGCTGTACAGTAACATTAACATGCTATACAGGCTGTACAGTAACATGCTATACAGGCTGTACAGTAACATGCTATACAGGCTGTACAGTAACATGCTATACAGGCTGTACAGTAACATGCTACACAGGCTATACAGTAACATGCTATACAGGCTGTACAGTAACATGCTAAACAGGCTGTACAGTAACATGCTATACAGGCTGTACAGTAACATGCTATACAGGCTGTACAGTAACATGCTATACAGGCTGTACAGTAACATGCTATACAGGCTGTACAGTAACATGCTATACAGGCTGTACAGTAACATGCTATACAGTACATGACGTCAGAGCTCTTTACTGACAGCCACTCTGAACTTGCGCACCCACACACGATACGTTTCCCCCATCCCTCCCACTAATTGGGCAACTTTAGCACATTTTTGGGCGAGGGAAATGCTGTAAATTAAGATGAATCAATGTGTTTTGAAAGACGAGATGTTGAGGGTTATAAAAAAAAAATACTACTGCTTTGATGCCAAAACACCTGTAAGTCCAAATGCGCGTCTGCTTGCTCTAATTCCTCAACGGCATAGCTAGCAGAGCTCAAAAAAAGTACCTTATCGTTATTTGACTTCATTGAAATTTACTTAGGATCTCTGCACACTTTGGAGAGGTGTGTGACCAGTCGGAAACACCAGTAAGACCTCTCACTCAAACCCGTCATTTTTTTTGTCTTATGTTGCACCTATCCCAAATTTTCCAAGAATATTCTCATGTTAACTGAATTTATCCAGAGCATTTTTAGATTTAGTTATCAACAGAAATTGTAAAATGCCCATAAAATGAACAGTGTAATGTTTGGATTCAGTCTTATCTTAGGTGAACTGTTGTGTCATCGCCTTCAGTCTAATAACTTTCCCATAATCTCCAAACGGTTCCCTTTTAATTGCCACCATGGTTATGCATATGCTCTCCATATTTATTCGGTAGGAAACATTTCAATTTAGCCCTATCCACATAACCCTTTACACTCGTTGTAAATGTGCCTAAGGACACGTGTGTCTTCTGTGCTTTGCTCACCGTGTGTACTGCTCACCACCACCACGGAGTCCGATCCATCGAATCGAACGCTCCCAATCACAGACAACTCTGTATCAGCCCAGTACAAACGCTGGTTGAAATAATCGATGGCAAGTCCTGTGACATAAAACATATTAGTCACTCTATATGAGCTGTGGTAAAGTGCAGCAATCTTAGCTTCTGACAGGTGCTGCATTCTATCAAAATGCATCACTCGACACTAAAAGAAACAGGATATTGATTAGTACAGATATGATATGTAGAAAATAAATCTACATATTTCCTGCTTAGGGGTACTTCCTGAAGGTATTGTTATATGTCACATGACCAGAAGTTCGAGAGCACCTACCACTGGGTCTCCTGAGGTTCTTCTCCACTAAGATTCTCCTCATAGACCCATCCATGGCAGCCTCCTCGATGTGGGAGTGGTCTCCTACCACTGTCCAGTACATCATCCTAGAGGAATTACAGGAAGTAAGTAAAGGAATAATAGATAATTATCGCAGGTAATAAGGACAGGGCAGAGGATCAGGCATAATTTGTTGTATATCTGCCCAAAGAGAAAATATAGTTACAAAATTGGCAATCTGATATGTGGTTGTTTTACCTAGCAACTTTAGTTGATTGCACTAATTGTCAATTGATAAGAACATCTGCTAGATGACTAAAATGTAATTAATGTAAGGATTAATCTTACCCTCGAGCTGGGTTAACAGTGATAGAGTAAGGCTCCCCGGCGATGTCTGTGATGAGACGAGAGCAGTTTTGCCCTGCCAGCTGGCCCACGTTGATGGAATATCTGAGCCTCCTCCAGTGGGCGTTGTAGTAGCTGAACCAATGCATCCTGGAGTGGTCTGTCCAGTAGATGTTGCCAGTCACCCAATCTGCAGATATATCCCTGGGCCTTCTGAAGTCAGGACACTGGAGAAGAAGAATGTGTTTACATGTTTACTGACATGACTTTCATACTCTTACCTGGATGTTGACTTACAAGCTGAAAGCATGTAGACAGACACACACACACACATTCTCTCTCTACCTTTCTCTCGCTCTCTCTGTCAAAATACAATACATGACCAAAAGTATGTGACCACCAGCTCGTCAAACATCTCATTCCAAAAACATGGGCATTAATATAGAGTTGGTCCCCCCTTTGCTGCTATAACAGCCTCCACTCTTCAGGGAAGGCTTTCCACCAGCTGTTGGAATATTGCTGCAGGGGACTTGCTTCCATTCAGCCACAAGAACATTAGTGATGTTGGGCACGGATGTTGGGCAATTAGGCCTGGCTCGCAGCCGGATTTCCAATTCCTCCCAAAGTTGTTTGATGGGGTAGAGGTCAGGGCTCTGTGCAGGTCAGTCAAGTTCTTCTACAATGATCTCGACAAACCATTTATTTATGGACCTTGCTTTGTCCACAAGGGCGTTGTCATGCTGAAACAAGAAAGAGCCTTCCCCATTCTGGGGAACTTGGAAGCACACAATCATCTAGATTGTCATAGTGTGCTGTAGCGTTAAGATGTCCCCTCACTGGAACTAAGGGTCCTAGCCCGAACCATGAAGAACAGTCCCAGACCATTATTCCTCATGCACCAAACTTTACAGTTAGCACTGTGCATTTGGGCAGGTAGTGTTCTCCTGGCGTCCGCCAAACCCAGATTCATCCGTCAGACTGCCAGATGGTGAAGCGTGATTCATCACTCCCGAAAACACGTTTCCACTGAGTCCAAAGGAGGCGATCTTTACACCCCTCCAGCTGACGCTTGGCATTGCGCATGGTGATCTTAGGCTTATGTGTGGCTGCTCGGCCATGGAAACCCATTTCACGAAGCTCCCAACGAACAATTACTGTGCTGACGTTGGTTCCATTGGCAGTTGGAACTCGGTAGTGAGTGTTGCAACCGAGGACAGATGATTCTTACACACTACGTGCTTCAGCACTCACCGGTCCCGTTCTGTGAGCTTGTGTGGCCGTTGTTGCCCCTAGAGTTTTCCACTTCACAATAACAGCACTTACAGTTGACTGGGGCAGCTCTCGGAGGACAGAAATTTAACGAACTGACTTGTTAGAAAAGTGGCATCCTATGACAGTGCCACGTTGAAAGTCACTAAGCTCTTCAGTAAGACCATTCCACTGACAAATGCTTGTCTATGGAGATTGCATGGCTGTGTGCTTGATTTTATACACCGGTCATCAATGGGCGTGGCTGAAATAGCCAAATCCGCTCATTTGAAGGGGTGTCCACATACTTTTGTATATATAGTGTAATTTCAGTTCAAGTGTCAGTGCTACAGTGCTCTTTGTAGTCACACAGCTCCTGTGTTCTGTCCCCTTCACTCCCTTTCCCAGGGCTCAAATCAAACCAATTAATGTCAGAGATATTGAGTGGCTGTTAGGTCCTCTTCTATTCTGGTCTCAAAGGCAGAGCAGTTAAGTAGTATAGAGACCCTCTGAGGAAATTGTCTCGCTTTGCTACACTCATGGCTGTCATATGAGTGTGTGGAACTTGGAATTGCTACCATCAAAACGAATTTGATATATTCAAGGCTGCACAAATAACAAAGAATTTCAGATATTTTCTGTGAGGTATTTCCAAAATGTTTTAATATCAAATGGACATTTATTTTGTCACATGTGCCGAATACAAGTAGACCTTACCGTGAGATGCTTACTTACAAGCCCTTAACTCTATTTCTCTAACTGTGTGGTTGGTTAAGAAAATATTCACTAAATAAACTCAAGTTAAAAAAATTAAGAAAAAGTAACAAGAAAATTACATAACAATAACGAGGCTATATACAGGGGGTAGTGGTACCAAATTAATGTGCTGGGTTACAGGTCAGTCGAGGTAATTTGTAAAGTGATTATGCATAGATAATAAACAGTGAGTAGCAGCAGTCTAAAAACAAGCAGGAGCCTTCTGGTCCGAGACTTGGCGCTCCGGTACCGATTGCGGTGCGGTAGAAGAGAGAACAGTCTCTGACTTGGGTGACTGGAATGGCAGGAAGCTTGGCCCCAGTGATGTACTGGGCCGTACGCACTACCCTCTGTAGTGCCTTACGGTCAAGCCTCGAAGCGAGCATAAAAGGCATTTAGCTCGTCTGGTAGACTTCCGTCACTGGGCAGCTCGCAGCTGGGTTACCCTTTGTAGTCCATAATAGATTTCAAGCCCTGCCACATCCCACGAGCGTCAGTTCCGGTGTTGTAGGATTCAATCATAGTCCTGTATTGATGCTTTTCTTGTTTTATGGCTCATCTGAGGGCATAGTGGAATTTCTAAAAAGTGTCTGGATTAGTGTCCCGCTCCTTGAAAGCGGCAGCTTTAGCTTTGTGCGGATGTTGCCTGTAATCCATGGCTTCTGGTTTGGATATGTACGTATGTTCACTGTGGTGGATGACGTAGTTGATGCACTTATTGATGAAGCCAGTGACTGAGGTGGTATACTCCTTAATGCCATTGGATGAATCCCGGAACATATTGCAGTCTATGCTAGCAAAACAATCCTGTAGCGTAGTATCCGCGTCATCTGACCACTTCCGTATAGAGCAAGTCACTGATACTACCTGCTTTAGTTTTTGCTTGTAAGCAGGAATCAAGAGGATATAATTATGGACAGATTTGCCAAATGGAAGGCGAGGGAGACCTTTGTATGCGTCTCTGTGTGTGGAGTAAAAGTGGTCTAGAGTTGTTTTTCCTCTGGTTGCACATGTGACATGCTGGTAGAAATGAGGTATAAAGGATTTAAGTTTGCCTGCATGAAAGTCCCCAGCCACTAGGGGGCGCCGCTTCAGGAGGAGCATTTTCTTGTTTGCTTATGGCCTTATACATCTCGTTGAGTGCGGTCTTAGTGCCATCATCGGTTTGTGGTGGTACGTAGATGGATACGAATAATATACAGTAGATGATAACTTTATTGGAAGATAGTGTGGTATACAGTTTAACATGAGGTATTCTACCTCAGGCGAGCAATACCTCGAGACTTCTTAATATTTGACATCGCGCACAAGCAGTTATTGACAAATAGACACACACCCCCGCCCATTGTCTTACCAGACGTAGCTGCTCTGTCATGCAAATGTACAGATAAGCCAGCCAAAATGAGTTACAAACAATGCGAAAAAACAAACAAAATAGCACAGTTGTTTAGGAGCCCGTAAAACAGCAGCCATCACAGATTACTTATCAATAATGGAGTAAAGTAACACATTTTTAAATTTTTTTTATTGGGTAATATTATTAGTTACTTGTCAACTAACATGTGTTACTTTCAGAATCTCTGTTTCTGATCCGATCTTGACTTCCCCATTTAGTTTTCGAGCAAGCGGAGAAAGGCTGTTTGGAGAAATGTCAGTGCCTCCATAAAAATGTAAAGAGGGCACTCCTGTGATAGCAAAGCCCATAATGGGTTTACCTGTCTAGTGGCAACTATGCTCTCTATGCATCTCTATGGGTCTGTGTAACCTTTGTGCGGTCTTTAACCTGAACTGGTGGCTCGAGAGAGAGATTCTTAATGAAAAGATAGGAAATCTTTACGGATGTTTGGCTTAAAGTACAGTATATATGCCTAGTTAAGCAGCTCATATGATAGGGCAGCACTTGTAGACTAGCACAGGAAAGGTTTGCATGGCTTCCACATATTGTGTCAGCATCCAAGGGATGGCCGACTCAGGTCTACTGGCCGTCTCTCTCGGGGGTAAATCCTTGTGTCCCCTGGCATACTGGCCTTTTCTATGAAGTTTTTTCTGCTGGTTACTTGAATTATATTTTAATACTATAGAATTTGTATGCATTCACAAATGTCGACTGCACGATCATTTTGGGGTTTTATGTCATGTTTTTATTTTGTGTGTCTGTCTCAACAGTATTTCTGTCTCAGTTCTGTGCAAAGTGTTTTCAAATCTCAGGCTATTGGATATATTTCCATCTCAAGCAAACTCATGGATAGACTAACCTGTTCCCCCGCACATTGACTCTGTACCGGTACCCCCTGTATATAGCCCCCACATTGACTCTGTACTGGTATCTCCTGTACATAGCCTCCACATTGACTCTGTACCGGTACCCCCTGTATATAGCCTCCACATTGACTCTGTACCGGTACCCCCTGTATATAGCCTCCACATTGACTCTGTACTGGTACCCCCTGTATATAGCCTCCACAATGACTCTGTACCGGTACCCCCTGTATATAGCCTCCACATTGACTCTGTACCGGTACCCCCTGTATATAGCCTCCACATTGACTCTGTACCGGTACCCCCTGTATATAGCCTCCACATTGACTCTGTACCGGTACCCCCTGTATATAGCCTCCACATTGACTCTGTACCGGTACCCCCTGTATATAGCCTCGCTACTGTTATTTTACTGCTGCTCTTTAACTTATCTATTTATTACTTAACACTTATTTTTCTTAAAACTGCATTGTTGGTTAAGGGCTTGAAAGTAAGCAATTCACTGTACGGTCTACACTTGTTGTAATCGGCGCATGTGACAAATACAATTTGACATGACTTGATTAGTCTTAACTTGTTTAAAGTACTTACAACGTAAAAATATTGATTTCACCTTCCTACAGCAGAGCTATTTGAAAGCCACTGATATCAATCAATTTCAGACGTGCTATAATTGTACTCAAGAGGAATATTAATCTTAATATGAAGGTGGGGGTCTCTGGTGGAGACACTGATAGACTGACTTGTTATACCTCTGTTACTATTAATGGCACTACATTATGTTTGTCCTCCATTTATGCGCCAAATGATAAATCCTTTTTTGAAGACCTGAAGCTTAAATTGTTAGACTTCCCAGACTCAGTGACCATCCTTGGAGGAGATTTTAACTTGACTCTAGATCCTACAATTAATACCACCAGTGATATCCTCTTGGCACTCCGGGCACCTTCCAATTATATTAAGACCTTTTTAGATGACTTGAACATTGTGGATGCCTGGCGCCTAACAAATCCTAGTACTAGAGATGATCTTATTTTCTGCCCCATCATCAGACTTTCTCACAAATTGATTGTCTTCACCTCCCCTGTTTCTCTGAAATGTACATCCCCATGCAGAGATTTGAACTATGCTGCTATCTGACCATTCTCCATTATTGATGTATTCTGAGATTTCTCCAGGATGCACAGGTTAAGAAATGGCAGTAGGGAATTCTTAAACAAAATTTTGAATGGCATTAATGATTTCTTACAGGTTAATGCACAACCAGGGGTAGGCCCCCATACATTATGGAAAGTAACATTTACAACGGAGAATAAGATGGTGACCAGTTCTAGGGATGAATTTATTCATTTGAAAGCGAGACAGAATGACTAGGAGAATGCGGATAGACCGAGTAGGCACTTGGCAATGAAACTGACGCAAACTGAACATTTGTCATCTATTGATGTCATTAGGAACAATAACGGTGAACTTTGTACCCCTCCCTCCCAAATGAATCATATTTTCTATTCCAATCTGTATACTTCTGAGTTTCCTAAAGACTCTAGGAAGATGTTGTCCTTTTAAATTCCTAGGAACTTCCTTCCCCTTCTCTTAAAAACCTCTTAAGGATCGGACCCTTTTTTAAATTTTCGCCTAAAATGACATGTCCAAATCTAACTGCCTGTAGCTCAGGACCTGAAGCAAGGATATTGCATATTCTTGAAACCATTTGAAAGGCAACACTTTGAAGTTTGGAAATGTGAAATTAATGTAGGAGAATATAACACATTCGATCTGGTAAAAGATAATACAAAGAAAGAAACATGCGTTTTCAAAAAATGTTTTGTTCCATCATCTTTGAAATGCAACAGAAAGGCCATGATATCACTTACGAGTCTAGGCGTAATATGCATTTTGGCCACTAGAAAGCAGCAGTGTGTGTGCAAAGTTTTAGACTGATCCAATGAATCATTGCATTACTGTTCAAAATGTTGTATCAAGTCTGCCCAAATGTGCCGAATTGGTCAATTGATACATTTTCAAGTACATAGAGTACATAGTACTATAGAGAACATACAAACATTATATGGTAATACAAATTTAAGTTTACACACACCCAGGAATGTCATAAATTATGGATAATTAGCTTCCCTACAGAAATGACACTCACCACACATTTAGATGGGATGGGTGGAGGGGCAGACACAGCGGGCGTTTAAACTGTATATACCAGTTCCTACATTTGAATATAACAATTTATTTTATCAAACAAAACTATGCAACATTTTATCTATGGGACCCCAAGATGACAAATCAGAGCAAGATTACTGAATGTAAGTACATTATTTACCTTCAGAGGTGAATGTATCAAACCAGTTGCGTGATAAACGTTTTGTTGTTGTTATGCACTCTCCTCAAACATTATCAGGGTATTTCGTCACTGCAATAGCTATGGTAATTAGCAGTGCAGTGCAGTGATATTAACAATAATTTAAGCTTTCTGCCCATATAAGACATGTCTATCCTTTGAAAGGTTCTTGTTACTTACAACGTCATGCTAATCACAGCACGAGGGGGGGGGGGGGGGGTGCGATCCCGTAGAGGTTAATCAAGTCAGTCTATTAGATGCCCTCATCTCCTTGGCAGGACTGAAGACGGCCTTGGATTCAATGTCAAAATCCAAGTCATCCCTCCTGAATTATTGTTGGCTGTGTGGGATTTAGTTGGATCTGTATTTCGAGACTCAATCAACCACTCGCTGGAGATTGGGACATTCCATAGGAACCAAAAGAACAGCAATTATTTCCTTGCTATTGAAAGGTGTCAAGGACCCACTTGAATGTCCAAGCTACAGGCCCCTTTCAATTTGAAATGCGATTTTAAACTCTTTGTGAAGGTCTTGTCAAAAAGACTAGAGACCTGCATATCATCATTGGTTAATTCTGACCAATCAGGATTCATAAAGAGTCGGTTGGCCTCAGACAACATATACTGCCTATTCCATATTACAGACTCCGCCGCCTCTCAATCACAAGCTTACGCTGTCCTCTCATTAGATACAGATAAGGTGTTTGACCGTGTGGAATAGGCTGTTTTGGAACATGTTGGCTTCGGGTCATCATTAATTATATTGAACAAAAATAAAAACAGAACATGTAAAGTGCTAACACCATGTTTCATGAGCTGAAATAAAAGATCCCAGAAATGTTCCAGACGCACAAAAAGCTTATTTCTCTTAAATGTTGTGCACAAATCTGTTTACATCCCTGTTAGTGAGCATTTCTCCTTTGCCAAGAAAATCAATTCACATGACAGGTGTGGCATATCAAGAAGCTGAATAAAACAGCATGATCATTATACGGGTGCACCTTGCGCTGGGGACAATAAGAGACCATTATAAAACGTGCAGTGTTGTCACAGAAAACAATGCCACAGATCACCCGGACAGTAATTCTGTCTGTAATAAAACTCATTCTGATTGGCTGAGCCTGGCTCCCCAGTGGGTGGGCCTATGCCCTCCTAGCCCCACCCATGGCTGTGCCCCTGCCCAGTCAAGTGAAGTCCATAGATTAGGGCCTAATGGATTTATTTCACTTGATCGATTTCTTATATGAACTGTAACTCAGTAAAATCATTGAAATTGTTGTGCTTGTATTTTTTTCCAGTATAATATGGCAAGCACCTTATACACAGGCCCCACTCCCAGTGTCCAGACTGGCCATTCCACTGCTCCAGAGATGCACATGGCAGTGTTGTTCTCTGAGCCTATTTCCACTTAAATTAGAACTGCTAGCCCATTTTGCAAAATATGAACATTTAGCCTATTACGATCAAAGAGACCGTCCACCATATCTCCCTGCATGCTGATGATATCTTACTCTATTTGTCCGATGTCTCTAATTCTACAGTGCATTCGGAAAGAATTCTGACCCTCTGACTTTTTCCACATTTTGCTACATTACAGCCTTTTTCTAAAATTGATTACAATTTTTTCCCACATCAATCTACACACAATGAAAAAGCAAACCGGTTTTTAGAAATGTGTGCAAATTTATGAAAAATAAACACAGAAATACCTTATTTACATGAGTATTCAGACCATTTGATATGTGATTCGAAATTGAGCTCAGGTGCATCCTGTTTGCATTGATCATTCTTGAGATGTTTCTACATCTTGATTGGTGTCCACCTATGGTCAATGCTATTGATTGTACATGATTTGGAAAGGCACACACCTGTCTATACAGTGCCTTGCAAAAGTATTCATTACACAGATCTGGTGGAACCAATTACCTTCAGAAGTCACGTAATTATGTTAAATAAAGTAAACCTGTGTGCAATCTAAGTGTCACATGATCTGAGTATATACAGTTGAAATCGGAAGTTTACATACACCTTCGACAAATACATTTAAACTCAGTTTTTCATAATTCCTGATGTTTAATTCTAGTAAATATGTCCTGTCTTAGGTCAGTTAGGATCACCACTTTATTTTAAGAATGTGAAATGACAGAATAATAGTAGAGAGAATTATTTATTTCAGCTTTCATTTCTTTCATCCCATTCCCATTGTCAGAAGTTTACATACAGTCAATTAGTATTTGGTAGCATTGCCTTTAATTTTTTTAAACTTGGGTCAAACATTTCGGGTAGCCTTCCACAAGCTTCCCACAATAAGTTGGGTGAATTTTGGCCCATTCCTCCTGACAGAGCTGGTGTAACTGAGTCAGGTTTGTAGGCCTCCTTGCTCGCACACGCTTTTTCAGTTCTGACCACACATTTTCTATAGGATTGAGGTCAGGGCTTTGTGATGGCCACTCCAATACCTTGACTTTGTTGTCCTTAAGCCATTTTGTCACAACTTTGAAAGTATGCTTGGGGTCATTGTCCATTTGGAAGACCCACTTGCGACCAAGCATTAACTTCCTGACTGTCTTTAGAAGTTGCTTCAATATAGCCTCATCATTTTTCTGCCACATGATGCCATCTATTTTGTGAAGTGCACCAGTCCCTCCTGCAGCAAAGCACCCCCACAACATGATGCTACCACCTCGTGCTTCATGGTTGGGATAGTGTTCCTCGGCTTGCAAGCCTCCCCCTTTTTCATCCAAACATAAGGATGGTCATTATGGTCCAACAGTTCTATTTTTGTTTCATTAGAACAGAGGATATTTCTCCAAAAAGTATGGTCTTTGTCCCCATGTGCAGTTGCAAACCGTAGTCTGGGATTTTAATGGTGGTTTTGGAGCAGTGGCTTCTTCCTTGCTGAGCGGCCTGTCAGGTTATGTCGATATAGGACTCGTTTTACTGTGGATATAGATACTTTTTTCCTCCAGCATCTTCACAAGGTCCTTTGCTGTTGTTCTGGGATTGATTTGCACTTTTTGCACCAAAGTACATTCATCTCTAGGAGACAGAACGCGTCTCCTTCCTGAGCAGTATGACGGCTGCATGGTCCAATGGTGTTTATACTTGCGTACGATTGTTTGTACAGTTGAACGTGGTTCCTTCAGGCATATGGAAATTGCTCCCAAGGATGAACCAGACTTGTGGAGATCTACAATTTTTTTTCTGAGGTCTCGGGTGATTTCTTTTGATTTCCCATGATGTCAAGCAAAGAGGCACTGAGTTTGAAGGTAGGCCTCGAAAATACATCCACAGGTACACCTACAATTGTCTCATATTATGTCAATTAGAAGAAGAAGTTTCTAAAGCCATGACATCATTTTCTGGAATTTTCCATGCAGTTTAAAGGCACAGTCAACTTCGTGTATGTCAACTTCTGACCCACTGGAATTGTGATACAGTGAATTGTAAGTGATATAATCTGTCTATAAACAATTTTGGAAAAATAAATTGTATCATGCACAAAGTAGATGTCCCAACCGACTTGCCAAAAATATAGGTTGTTAATAAGAAATTTGTGGAGTGGTTGAAAAATGAGTTTTAATGACTCCAACATAAGTGTATGTAAACTTCCGACTTCAACTGTATACACCTGTTCTAAAAGGCCCCAGAGTCACCACCAAGATAGCAGCACTATGAAGACCAAGGAGCTCTCCAAACAAGTCAGGGACAAAGTTATGGAGAAGTACAAATCAGGGTTGGGGTATAAAAATCGCATTAACTTTGAACATCCCATGGAGCACCATTATATCCTTTATTAAAAAATGGAAATAATATGGCACCACAACAAACCTGCCAAGAGAGGGCCGCCCACCAAAACTCACAGACCAGGCAAGGAGGGCATTAATCAGAGAGGCAACAAAGAGACAGAAGATAACCCTGAAGGAGCTGCAAAGCTGCACAGCGGAGATTGGAATATCTGTCCATAGGACCACTTAAAGTTGTACACTCCACGGAGCTGGGCTTTATGGAAGAGTGGCCAGAAGAAAGCCATTGCTTAAAGTAACAAATAAGCAAACATGTTTGGTATTTCCTAAAAGGCATGTGGGAGACTCCCCAAACATATGAAAGAAGGTACTCTGGTTAGATGAGACTAAAATTGTGCTTTATGGCCATCAAGGAAAACGCTACGTCTGGCGCAAACCCATCACCTCCCATCACCACGAGAACAACATCCCCACAGTGAAGCATGACGGTGGCAGTATCATGCTGTGGGGATGTTTTCATCAGCAGGGACTGGGAAACTGGTCAGAATTGAAGGAATGATGGATGTCGCTAAATACAGGAAAATACTTGAGGGAAACCTGTTTCAGTCTTCCAGAGCTTTGAGACTGGGACAGAGATTCACCTTCCATCAGGACAATGACCCTAAGCATACTGCTACAGCAACACTTGAGTGGTTTAAGGGGAAACATTTAAATGTCTTGGAATGGCCTCGTCAAAGCCCAGACCTCAATCCAATTGAGAATCTCTGGTATAACTTAAAGATTGCTGTACACCAGCAGAATTCATCCAACTTGAAGGAGCTGGAGCAGTTTTGCCTTGACGAATGGGCAAAAATCCCAGTGGCTAGATGTGCCAAGCTTATAGAGACTTACCAAGAAGCTTGCAGCTGTAATTGCTGCAAAAGGTGGCTCTACAAAGTATTGACTTTGGGGGGGGGATGAATAGTTATGCACTCTCAAGTTCTCTGTTTTTATTTCTTGTTTGTTTCACAATAACAAATATTTTGCAGCTTCAAAGTGGTAGGCATGTTGTGTCAATAAAATGATACAATCCCCCTCCCCGCAAAATCAATTTTAATTCAAGGTTGTAAGGCAACAAAATAGGAAAAATGTCAAGGGGGTGAATACTTTCTCAAGCCACTGTATAACGTCCCACAGTGGACAGTGCTTGTCAGAGCAAAAACCAAGCCATGAGGTCGAAGGAATTGTCTGTAGAGCTCCAAGACAGGATTGTTTCAAGGCACATATCTGGGGAAGGGTACCAAAAAAATGTCTGCAGCATTGAAGGCCCCCATGAACACAGTGGCCTCCATCATTCCTAAATGAAAGAAGTTTGGAACCACCAAGATTATTCTTAGAGCTGGCCGCCTGGCCAAACTGAGTAATCGGGGGAGAAGGGCCTTGGTCAGGGAGGGGACCAAGAACCCAATGGTCACTCTGATAAAGCTCCAGAATTCCTCTGCAGCATTCCACCAATCAGGCCTTTATGGTAGAGTGGCCAGATGGAAGCCAATCCTCAGTAAAAGGGACATGACAGCCTGCTTGGAGTTTGCCAAAAGGCACCATAAGACTATCAGACCATGAGAAACAAGATTCTCTGGTCTGATGAAACCAAGATTGAACTTGTCACTTCTGAAGGAAACCTGGCACCATCCTTACAGTGAAGCATGGTGATGGCAGCATGATGCTGCGGAAACGTTTTTTTCAGCGTCAAGGTCTGAGAGACTATTCAGGATCGAGGCAAAGATGAACGGGGCGAAGTACAGAGAGATCTTTGGTGAAAACCTGCTCCAGAGTGCTCAGGACCTCAGACTGGGGCAAAGGTTCACCTTTCAACAGGACAACAACCCTAAGCACACAGCCAAGAAATTGCAGGAGTAGCTTTGGGACAAGTCTCTGAATGTCCTTGAGTGGCCCAGATGTGCCAAGCTTGCAGTGTCATACCCAAGAAGACTCAAGACTGTAATTGCTGCCAAAGGTGCTTCAACAAATACTGATTAAAGGGCCTGAATACTCATGTGATATTTCAGTTTTCAATTTTTTATCAATTTGCAAAAATTTCTAAAAACCTGTTTTTGCTTTGTCATTATAGGGTATTGTGTGTAGATTGATGAGGAATAAAAACTATTTAATCAATTTTAGAATAACGCTGATACGTAACAATGTGGAGAAAGTCAAGGGGTCTGAATTATTTCCGAATGCACTGTATATCACACATACTTGACCTCTATAAAATAATTTGGCTCCTTCTCTGGCTATAAAATGATCTAAATGCCTCTAACCCCACAGCCAAACAAGTCACATTACCCTTTTTACCTATCACTTTAGAAAATAAGGGATTTACATAACTGGGCATTTCAATTCGATCCAATTTGAAAGTCATGGTTCATGAGAATTTCAGTGCAACATTGGAGAAAATTAAGATCTAAGTACAGTAGATGGTCTCCACTTCATGTTACTCTTTAAGAAAGAGTTTTGCTTACTCAACTGAATGTACTGCCCAGTATTAATTCACTTCCTCCCCCAACTTCACTCTTTAAGGACATAGGTATGCACTACTTGACCAAAAGTAAGTGCACACCTGCTCGTCGAACATCTAATTCCAAAATCATTGGCATTAATTTGGAGTTGGTCCCCCCTTTGCTGCTATAACAGCCTCCACTCTTCTGGGAAGGCTTTCCACTAGATGTTGGAACATTGCTGAAGGGACTTGCTTCCATTCAGCCACAAGAGCATTAGTGAGGTCAGGCACTGATGTTGGACAATTAGGCCTGGCTCGCAGTCGACATTCCAATTCATCCCAAAGGTTTTCGATTGGGTTGAGGTAAGAGCTTTGTGCAGGCCAGCCAAGTTCTTCCACACTGATCTCGACAAACCATTTCTGTATGGATCTCGCTTTGAGCACGAGGGCATTGTCATGCTGAAATAGGAAAGGGCCTTCCCCAAACTGTTGCCGCAAAGTTTGAAGCACAGAATCGTCTAGTATGTCATTGTATGCTGAAGTGTTAAGATTTCCCCTCACTGGAACTAAGGGGCCTAGCCCAAACCTTGAAAAACAGCCCCAGACCATTATTCCTCCTCCACCAAACTTTACAGTTGGCACTGTGCATTCTGGCAGGTAGCATTCTCCTGGCATCCTCCAAACCCAGATTCGTCCGTCAGACTGCCAGATGGTGAAGCACGATTCATCACTCCAGAGAATGCATTTCCACTGCTCCAGAGTCTACTGGCGACGAGCTTCACACCACTCCAGCCGACGCTTGGCATTGCGCATGGTGATCTTAGGCTTTTGTGCAGCTGCTCGGCCATGCAAACCCATTTCATGAGGGTCCTGACAAACAGTTATTGCGCTGACGTTGGTTCCGGAGGCAGTTGGAACTCGGTAGTGAGTTTTGCAACCGAAGACAGACCATTTTTGCACGCTACGCACTTCAGTACTCGGCGGTCCCATTCTGTGAGCTTGTGTGGCCTACCAGTTTGTGGCTGAGCCGTTGTTGCTCCTAGACATTTCCGTTTCACAATAACAGCACTTACAGTTGACCGGGACAGCTCTAACAGGGCAAAAAAATTGACTGACTAGTTGGAAAGATGGCATCCTATGAAGGTGTCACGTTTAAAGTCACTGAGCTCTTCTGTAAGACTATTCTAGTGCCAAAGTTTGTGTACAGAGATTGCATGGCTGTGGGCTCGATTTTATACATCTGTCAGTAATGGAAATAGCCAAATCCACTCATTTGAAGAGGAGTCCACATACTTATTTTTCGAATAGGAAACGTCCTAGAATTAGTCTCTCCACTTTGCAAAGCCCCAAAAAATGTTGAAGGGCTCGCTCTACCCAACATCAAACTCTAATATTAGGCATTTCAGCTGTCACTGAGTATTTGGCTTGAAGTGCCTTTGTGGAAAATAGAGGAGGCCAAGTCTCACCCAATTAGAATTCAGGACCTTCCTTCTTCTGCGATAAATCAAAATACTGCCTCATCTTTTATGGGATCTATTGCTAAAAACACAGACTGTTTTGGTACCAAATGAATAATTATCTGGGCACAACTTCTAATTTTCATGAGATATCTCCTATTTGCAATAACACTTTTCTTTTATCAGGCTCTATGCCCTTTAACTTCCCTCCTTCCAAGGTAATCATGTTTTGAAGGATATCTTCAACCTGTAAGGGTTTCGTTCAAGATCGGAAAAAGTAATATTTTTTTTTATACATTTTTATTTTTTTTTAAATCTCAGACTCCATACAGTGTTGAAAACCTACAGGACCAAAAACCAGGGTACCACTCTTTATTGAACTAATTGATGCAATAAATGTACCCAATCTGAGGTGGGCAATTATATGCATGAGGTTTTGGAGCTGTGTACCAGTGAAGAAGACTCTTTGGGTTCATGTTAATATTTTAAATGTTATTCAACAAGGCAGGAATGTACCTACAAGGCCCATCCCTCCTCTTGCTTGGTTGTAACCCTAGCATTTCGCTATCTTATCAACAGAGGCCGATTGTTCTGGCTGCAATAACAGCTGGCAAAAAAAACATTCTAACATGCTGACCACACCGCTCGCGTCGCATGCCCTCGCGTTGCAAAATAAATGTACACATACATGTTACTCAATCATTGCACCCATACTGCTTGTGCACGCCAAGAAGCGCCTGCGTTGCCAAGTGCTAAAATAGAAGTCAGTTCTATTTGTGATGCTGAACGCGGTGCAAGTCCTGCCTCTCCCGTCTCCTTATTGGTTTATAGAAGCAGATACCCACGTGCCTTCTCCTCATTGATAATACCCACGTGGGTGATCGAAATATGAACTGAGGTCGGTCGGTCAGTCATCATGGTAATACTATGAAAGTTAGATGCCAATCGCCATATAAAGTCCAAAGAAGAAAAAGCCTGAAGGGAGGAGAGATGACTAGAAACGGTTGACTTTGGAATAGAGGACCTTGTGCATTTCAGGTTAAAAAAATAACTCAACATTTATATCCCAAGACAAATTAGCTAGCAACAGCAAGCTAGCTAAATAGGACAAATTAGCTAGCAACTGCAAGCCAGATAGCTATATTGCCATAAATGTTTAATGTTTTTTGACCTGTCCCCAAATAAATATAATTGGTTCAAAGTTTGTTTTGATATTTCAACCTGCGTGTCGTGATCGCGTATGGTGTGGTCTGGGCATGGTGTAAGGAATTGGTTTGAACTGGGTATTGCCCTTTGCAGATTTTGGTTGCTTATGTATTTGGACATTACACAGCTGGAAAGAGCCACTGTCAGACTGTGTGGGTCCAAGCCCGAAACTCTGGTCAATTGGTCACATGCTATGTCCCACTTGCAAGAGCTAATTTAACAACGATGTTTGGTCTTGCGGATGGGAGATAGCATTGTCCTTCTCTGTCTTTTTAAACCATTTGTTTTCCTATGTGGCTCTGGGTTGGTAGCCTTTGAGAATAACGTTTGAATAGACTGATTGAATTTGGAACCACTGAAACATTTGTCTTGAATCGGTTTGTTCTTTTTCATTCTGAGTTTTTTACATCTTGTTTGTTTGTTTTCCTCCTGGACATATTAGTATGTATTGTATCTTGAAACCGTAATTGTCTAGGGCATGCAAGAAAAACAAAATGGAGAAATTAGTGATCAAACCTGAGTTAGTAAGTAGCCTATCTTTGATAGAACATGAACGGCTCACCTTGCTCCTTCCGACTGTCAAACAAACTGCGAGATTTTGGGATTTCTTTTCGTGAAAGTATAATGAGTAATATGATGCATTACTTTCCACACAAAGTAATATATTACCTTTTCAAGTAACTAATCCCAACACTGTTAATATGTAACAGATTAATATGTTAATTCCAACCCCAAAAATGTATAGAGGTGCTGACTGAGGGGAAACTGTATAAATAATAAAGAAAGCCACACACTAAATGATGCTCCCAACAATTTAACGGTTACAGCCAAATTGTTGGGAGCATATTTAGAGTGTGATTTAACAGATAAAATACACAACATTCAGATACAGTAATAACAATTATTACATTAAGTAATAACCCAAACACCTCTAGCCCACTCAAACCCTTTACTTACTATGATTCCGCTATTTGACTTGTTGGGAGCATGTTTAGAGTGTATACGGTCTAATATACCTCGGCTTTCAGCCAATCAGCATTCAGGACTTGAACCACCCAGTTTATAATAAGTAATAACCCTCCACCTCTAGCCCAGTCAAACCCTTTACTTACTATGATTCCGCTATTTGACTTGGTGAGACTTCTGTCTACGATGTCTTTGTAAAACATTCCACCAGGGTTAAACTGTGTGGCCCAGACAAACTTGTGTCGGTGAAAGAGAGCGTCCATCCCAATGATTTTAGCATTGTCCTCGATGCGAGCATGCAGCTTCTGTCCGTGGCTCTGCTTAAACGGATAGACAAAACTTCGGATTTCAGTGTCATTAGCAACGTAGAGCACTTGATCCTCTGGTCCTGCCCGTCGAGTTCATTAAGGTAGAAGAAAAAAACACAAAGGAAATAATATAAATGAAAAGAGTGTACCTTCCAGGTTACAATACAATAAGCATATTCCACGTAGCTTCTACACAACTAGCATATTACAACCAAAACCGATCGTAGCAATCAGAATAATTGTGATGCATAATTGTTCAAGCCTAATTTAGTCGAATTTTGATGTGATGTGTGAATATCAAATTGTCATGCGCTTGATTATGTACTGTATGTGTAATCAAAATAGTAATGGTAAGCTCTTACCTTTGGTTATACATTCACCATCGATTTCTTTAAAGTTACGGTCACATGTGCATTTGAAGGATCCTTTGGTATTGGTGCAGTAGTGAGAACACATGCCAAACTGAAGGCATTCATTGATCTCTGAGAAATAGATAAAGAATAAAGGGTTATAATCCTCATAAAGCCGTAAATGATTAAAAGAGGTTCCGTCACAACTCTGTCTGAGCTCTGTCCTTGAATATAAAAGAGATAACCTCTTAGGAGTAGTACGAATTCTATCTTTGACAGTTCATATCTAAAACCAGCTCAACACATTTATCAAAAAGAAAGAACAGGCAGAGGAGATATGCTACACATTGCCATTGTCCAGTGGTCAGGAGCTATCAGAGCTTTTCTGCCGTGATAACGACAGACTTGACGCGATGGCGCATGTACCGTAAAGTGGGCCCTTCTTGCCGTCTGCTCTCTATTTGAATGGCAACTTAACAGTTCAAACTCTTAGCGGCAAATGAATGCAAAATAAAAACCACGAGACGGAGAAGATAAAAAGGCGGCGCCACCGCTGTACTGTACCTTCACACTGCCTCGTCGTCTGGCTCCTCTGAAAGCCAGCCTTGCACTGACAGAGGGAATCGGTTCCTGTATCATTGCAGAATGCGTCATCTCCACATAGACCCACTCTCTCTCCACATACCCCTTCCTTGGGAACCACTGTATAACATATGGACATCACAATAACGCATCACATATGGTGTAACTTGGATGCTGTTTGTGCACTCTTAGAAAAAAGGGTTCCAAAAGGGTTCTTCGGCTGTCCCCATAGAAGAACCTTTATTGGTTCCAGGTAAAAACCATTTTTGGTTTCTACATGGAACCCAAAAGGGTTCTATCTGGCACCAATAAGGGTTCTTCAAAAGGGTTCTCCTATGGGGACCCTTTCATATATTTTTCTCTCTAAGAGTGTGCATTGATTAATAAACTGAAAGTTTAACATGGTGATTTGAATAATAAAAACATCCATTAGCACGGTCAGTACACCACTTTTCTCTCTCATTCAGCTTTTGTAAATAGAGTACTCTACGTGCTGGGAATAAACATGCCCTGAGTGCACAGATGTTGTAAGAGCTGACAGTGCCCAAAATGCATGATTTTATGCATTTCAGTTATGTTTTTAGTTCCGAATGTTTGATCCAGGAGAGAGCATTTATTTGGAAGATTATGTCGGACTTATCCTGCCTTCCTTCCTTCCTTACTTATACAATATTTCTTGGGAGTAGTGAGACTGAACCTGAACCTGAACTGAACTGAGACAGATAGAGAGACAGACAGACATAGAGAGAGAGACAGATATATACAGAGGGGGAGAGACAGAGACAGATACAGAAAGCGAGGGAGAGAGAGAGAGCGAGGGAGAAAGCGAGGGAGAGAGAGAGAGCGAGGGAGAAAGCGAGGGAGAGAGAGAGCGAGGGAGAGAGAGAGTGAGAGAGAGCGAGGGAGAGAGTGCGAGAGAGCGAGGGAGAGAGTGCGAGAGAGCGAGAGTGAGAGCGAGGGAGAGAGTGCGAGAGAGAGCGAGGGAGAGAGTGCGAGAGAGAGCGAGGGAGAGAGTGCGAGGGAGAGAGAGCGAGGGAGAGAGCGAGGGAGAGAGCGAGGGAGAGAGCGAGGGAGAGAGCGAGGAGAAAGCGAGGAGAGAGCGAGCGCGAGAGAGCGAGGAGAGTGAGCGTGCGAGAGAGCGAGGGAGAGTGAGCGTGCGAGGGAGAGTGAGCGTGCGAGAGAGAGCGAGGGAGAGTGAGCGTGCGAGAGAGAGTGAGGGAGAGTGAGCGTGCGAGAGAGAGCGAGGGAGAGTGAGCGTGCGAGAGAGCGCGAGAGTGAGCGTGCAAGAGAGCGCGAGAGTGAGCGTGCGAGAGAGCGCGAGAGTGAGCGTGCGAGAGTGAGCGTGCGAGAGTGAGCGTGCGAGAGAGCGTGAGCGTGCGAGAGAGAGTGAGCGTGCGAGAGAGCGCGAGAGAGCAAGAGAGTGAACGCGAGAGAGAGAGAGAGTGAACGCGAGAGAGAGAGAGAGTGAGCGCGAGAGAGAGTGAGCGCGAGAGCGTGAGCGCAAGAGAGAGTGAGCGCGAGAGAGTGAACGAGCGCGAGAGAGTGAGCGAGCGTGAGAGAGCAGGAGCGAGCGCGACCGCGAGAGAGCAGGAGCGAGCGCGACCGCGAGAGAGCAGGAGCGAGCGCGAGAGAGCAGGAGCGAGCTCGAGAGAGCAGGAGCGAGCGAGAGAGAGCAGGAGCGAGCGAGAGCAGGAGCGAGCGAGAGAGAGCAGGAGCGAGCGAGAGCACGAGAGCAGGAGCGAGAGCGAGCGAGCAGGAGCGAGCAGGAGCGAGAGCGAGCGAGAGCGAGCGAGAGCGAGCGAGCAGTAGCGAGAGCGAGCGAGCAGTAGCGAGAGCAGAAGAGAGAGAGCAGAAGAGAGAGAGCAGAAGAGAGAGAGCAGAAGAGAGAGAGTGAGAGAGAGCAAGCGCGATAAAGCGAAAGAGAGAGACAAAGACAGAGAGTGAGATCGATATGGAGGGAGGGATATTTTGAAAGAGAGATAGAGAGACAAAGGTCAACATCGAAGAGCGAGAGACTTTAGAAGCCACGTACCACCTTTACAGTGGAGTTCATCCGAGCCCCCGTCTCCACAGTCATCGAAGAGGTCACACTGCAGCTCCTGCGCGACACAGCGATGGTTACTGCAGGTGAACTCCACCTTACCACAGGGCCTTGGGGTCCGCATCATGTCTTCTGATCCAGGATACAGGACAAGCCAGGGGAGAAGGAGAATGTAACAGCCATGGGGCCAAAGATAGAACAGGCACGTTTCAACACCATAGCGAGGCTATTGCTATCTCCAGCTTTCATTTTTTACACCAACAATGATGGACGTGTGTGTATGTGTGTGTGTGTGTACAGGACTCCCCTGTAAAATAGATATTGGTCTTAATGAGACTCCCTGCAAAAATAAAGGTGAAATAAAACATGCATACAAAACCGAGGAGCTTTGTGATTCTGTGTTCTTTGTGATCATCTTGAATGATTAACCTCTTGGAACTCTAGGGGCAGTATTTAATTTTTGGATAAAAAAATATATTTTAAACAAGATATTTTGTCACGAAAAGATGCTCAACTATGCATATAATTGACAGCTTTGGAAAGAAAACACTCTGACATTTCCAAAACTGCAAAGATATTATCTGTGAGTGCCACAGAACTGATGCTACAGGCGAAACCAAGATGAAACTTCAAACAGGAAATGAGCGACATTTTTGAAGCGCTGTTTTCCAATGTCTCCTTATATGGCTGAGAATGCGCAAGGAGAGAGCCTACAATTTCTGCCGTTTCCCCAAGGTGTCTGCAGCATTGTGACGTATTTGTAGGCATATCATTGGAAGATTGACCATAAGTGACCATATTTACCAGGTGTCCGCCCAGTGTCCTGCGTCGAAATTGGTGCGTAAACTTCAGCTGCAAGTATTTTTCCATGTGAGAAAGCAGACTTCCACGAACGATATATCAATGAAGAGATATGTGAAAAACACCTTGAGGATTGATTCTAAACAACGTTTGCCATGTTTCAGTCGATATTATGGAGTTAATTTGGAAAAAAGTTTGGTGTTTTGGTGACTGAATCTTCGGGTTTTTTTTGGTAGCCAAACGTGATGTACAAAACGGAGCGATTTCCCCTACACAAAGAATCTTTCAGGAAAAACTGAACATTTGCTATCTAACTGAGAGTCTCCTCATTGAAAACATCCGAAGTTCTTCAAAGGTAAATGATTTTATTTGAATGCTTTTCTTGTTTTTGTGAAAATGTTGCTGGCTGAATTCTAGGCTTATCGCTATGCTAGCTATCAATACTCTTACACAAATGCTTGTTTAGCTATGGTTGAAAAACAAATTTTGAAAATCTGAGATGACAGTGTTGTTAACAAAAGTCTAAGCTTGAGAGCAAATATATTTATTTCATTTCATTTGCGATTTTCATGAATAGTTAACGTTGCGTTATGCTAATGAGCTTGAGGCTATAAATAGGATCCCGGATCCGGGATTGCTCGTCGCATGAAGTTAAGTTCAAAAGTTAGCAGACACGATTGGACTCACCACAATCGTCTTCATCGGAGTTGTCCCCACAGTCGTCGATTCCGTTGCATACCTGCTCCGAGCGCAGACACACCCTGTCGTTCCGACAGCGGTAGGGTCTGCTTGGTGGACACGGCAGTTTAGCACACATGTCAGAGTCTTCATCAGAGTTATCTCCACAGTCATCCTCTCCATCACACACCCAGATGTAAAGCTTACACAGTGTGTTGGTACAGATAAACTCATCCGCAAGGCAAGAGTGGGCTGCTGCAAGAGAAACAATAAAGTAGGAAACAAACATTTTTCCACCTAAATCTGATTTTTCACCAAAATAGTTTCAACAAAAATATGATTTTTGAACTAAATATGATTTGTCCCCAAAATATGATTGCTCACCTAAATATGTTTAAAAAAATAAAAAATAAGATTTTTCCCCATGTAGCCAGGCCTATACTTGGGAGAGTAATACTCAATACATCAGAGGTGGGACCAAGTTTATTTGAATCACAAGCAAATCACAAGGTCCAAGTCTCAAGTCGAGTCCCAAATTGAACTGTAAAAAAAAAATACACAGACAGTACCAGTCAAAAGTTTGGACACACCTACTCATTTCAGGATTCGTCTTCATTTTTTACTATTTTCTACATGGTAGAATAATAGTGAAGACATCAAAACTATGAAATAAGACATATGGAATCATGTAGTGACCAAAAAAAGTGTTAAACAAATCAAAATATATTTGAGATTCTTAAAAAAAAACACCCTTTGCCTTGATGACCACTTTGCACATTCTTGGCATTCTCTCAACCAGCTTCACCTGTAATGTTTTTCCAACAGTCTTGAAGGAGTCCCCACATATGCTGAGCACTTGTTGGCTGCTTTTCCTTCACTCTGCGGTCCAACTCATCACAAACCATCTCAATTTGGTTTGAGGTCAGGTGATTTTGGAGGCCAGGTCATCTGATGCAGCACTCCATTACTCTCCTTCTTGGTCAAATAGCCCTTACATAGCTTGGAGGTGTGTTGGGTCATTGTCCTGTTGAAAAACAAATGATAGTCCCACTAAGCGCAAACCAGATGGGATGTCGTATCGCTGCAGAATGCTGTGGTAGCCATGCTGGTTAAGTGTGCCTTGAATTCTAAATAAATCACAGACAGTGTCACCAGCAGAACACACACACACCATCACACCTCCTCCTCCATGCGTCACAGTGGGAACCACACATGTGGAGATCATTCTACTCTGCGTTTCACAATGACACAGTGGTTGGAACCAAAAATCTCAAATTTGGACTCAGACTAAAGGACAGATTTCCACCGGTCCAATGTCCATTGCTTGTGTTTCTTGGCCCAAGCAAGTTCTTATTATTGGTGTCCTTCAGTAGTGGTTTCTTTGCAGCAATTCGACCATGAAGGCCTGATTCACGTAGTCTCCTCTGAACAGCTGATGTTGAGATGTGTCTGTTACTTGAACTCTGTGAAGCATTTATTTGGGCTGCAATCTGAGGTGCAGTTAACTCTAGTGCACTTATCCTCTGCAGCAGAGGTAACTCTGGGTCTTCCTTTCCTGTGGCGGTCCTCATAGCACTTCCAAAAATGAACTTTTAAACAAGGCACACCTGTTAATTGAAATGCATTCCAGGTGACTACCTCATGAAGACGGTTGCCAAGAGTGTGCTGAGCTGTCATCAAGGCAAAGGGGGGCTTACTTTGAAGAATCTCAAATATAAAATATATTTTGATTTGTTTAACACTTTTTTGTAACTGCATGTTTCCATGTGTGTTGATGTCTTCACTACTATTCTACAATGTAGAAAATAGCAAAAAATAAAGAAAAACCTTGAATAAGTAGGTGTGTCCAAACTTTTGACTGGAACTGTATACATCTGTTCACTAGCTCACCCAACCTGTGTTGATTGACCGTTTGCCGGTCCAATCAGTGTGCAGTGTGTGTGTTACACCAGCCAATCTGTTACATGTTCATTTTGCAAGTGCAATGCTGCGACTACTGTGACTGTGTGGAAATTATTGCACTGAGACTCTGCCTCAAAATGACTGACAAACCTGGCCAGATAATTTAGTCATCAGTCTCTCGTCAAAGTCAAGTCCCGAGTCTTGAGGCTCCAAGTCGAAGTCAAGTCTCGAGTTATTTTCTATCAAGTCGAGTCTCAAGTCATGAAATTATGTTCTGTGACTTGAAGCCGCAACAGGTTGAACTTGAATGCTTTTCTGAGAAGATGAGGGAACAGCTGTTTCTCTTTATATTAATTAATACCCACTTTCTACTCGCCTCTCCCATCCAGTGTTGTAAAGTAGTACTTTAAATTATTTTTTCTTAAGTCGTGTTTGGGGGTATCTGTACTTAACTTTTTATATGTTAGACATCATGTACTTTAACTCCACTACATTCTTAAAGAAAATAATGTACTTTTTAAACCATACATGTTCTCTGACACCAAAAATACTAATGTTGAATGCTTAGCAGCACAGGAAAATGGAAAATTTATGCACTTATCAAGAAAAGAAAAGAAAAAAACATCCCTGGTCATCCCTATTACCTCTGAACTGGCAGATTCACTAAACACAAGTGCTTTGCTGGTCAATGATGTCCGAGTGTTGGAGTGTGCCCCTGGCTTTCCGTACATTAAAAAAAGAAAAAAAGAAACGCGTGCTGCCTGGTTTGCTTTAATATAAAGTATCTGAAATTATTTAGACTTTTACTTTTGATACTTACGTATATTTGAGCAATTACATTTATTTTGATACTTAAGTATATTTAAAACCAAATTACTTATAGAATTTTGCTCAATTAACATTTTTTCTTGAGTCATTTTCTATTACGGTATCTTTACTTTTACTCAAGTACTGTATGACAATTGGGTACTTTTTCCAACACTGTACCACTGTACCCATCAACATGTCCTCACAACTGAAGAGAGACAGCAATGGACACATTCTTTCTTACATAATACTGACTGAGTGAATAATACAACACACATGTTGTAAAGCACATTGGGTGTGTGTGTGTGTGTGTGTGTTCTAGGCTCACCCTGGACACAGTTATGCTCATCACTGTGATCCACACAGTCAGGCAGGGCATCACAGTGCCAGCGGCTGGGGATGCAGTGAGCTCTGTTCAGACACAGGAACTCATCCTCCCTGCACTCCCTCACACAGTCTACCTGTCGGCACAACACACACACACACACACACATCAAAAACAACAAACACATACACCCCTGTCCGCTACCAAGCCACTGCCAGGTCTCAAAATGGCTTGTCCAAGTCTTAACATTACATTATGATGTACGCGAAGCAGAAGAAGAAACAGGAGAAGAAGATTTTGTCCATTGTCATTTTCAGATGATATGTGAATTATATATATTTTTTTACAAAACATGACAGAAGGATGTGTTATAAACTGTGAGTTATAGGTTGAATGGATCAACATGCCCCCTGGCGCAAAATACTTGGCCTTTGGTGAGATTGCTTTAATATATAATGCATGAGTCTAGGATGACGTCGCTCTCTCCAGGGGACTCTGTTGGCTGTGGAGAAAGACCTTATTAAAGGAGAGGTAAGCTTCCACTGTACGGAGGTGACTCTGAACTAAGCATGGTTTTAATTACACCGAGATCCTACGGGACCCTGATGTTTGGAGGGAACAGGCAAACATTACCACACTACTTGTATCCAGGTAACTTGAGAGATAAGGTTATTGATTGCCAAGAGCAATCTTTACATTTTACACAGATGAGTCGTGCTGGCAATCATACAACAACATTTCAGGGGGATTTCCCATGAAAATATGGGCCAAGATAATTAGGACACATTCCCACATGTCGATGACCTTATGAACAAATGCCATACATTAAAGGACAACAGACATGAAAGGTATCCTGGATCATCGCACAGATGAGGCTCAGCGGCTACTATCGGGGACTGCAATCAGGGCTTCATCAGAGAGCACCCACCTCATCAGATCCATCGGGGCAGTCTCGCTGGCCGTCACACCTCAGGCGGGCCGACACACAGCCTCCCCCGACACACTCATACTCACTCAGGGCGCAGGACGGAAGGACCGCTGAAACAGATAACATAGCACTTTTATTCCAAATGACTTGACAGGACAGTGAGTGCACACATTTGTATGATGTGTAGTTATTGAACCCACGACCTTGACGTTGCTAGCGCCACGTTCTTACTGACTGATCCACGCAGGACCACTCTAGACAAAAAGGATCTGACGACATAGACCATCCCCATTAAACCGGGGGCTGAAAATACTTCGACTGGCCACGACACCACCTGGTATACAAGTGCAACACAATGGCTGCAGATCCAGAAACAGAGCTGCTTCAGAGGTTCCATTCTGAGTGCTATTCCTAGCGTGTTTTGGAGCACTTTGGACCCATCAGAGCAATTCAGTCTCGCTCCCATTTGGACTCACTGGGAGAGAAGGTGGAAAAGCTTTTTCATGCATGTCACGGTGTGGCCCTTCCAATTGGAGGCATTTACAGTGCAAGTGCAGCCACAGCTGTCCACAGGTACTCTCCATATGAATATATAAAGAAAAGTACTCAGCTAAAATATTAAAAACAAGTTATTATGAGAGAGAGAGAGAGAGAGAGAAAGAGAGAGAAAGAAAGAGAAAGCGAGAGAAAGAGAGAGAGAGAGAGAAAGCGAGAGAAAGAGAGAGAGAGAGAGAAAGCGAGAGAAAGAACGAGAGTGAAAGAAAGCGAGAGAGAGAACGAGAGAGAGAATGAGCGAGAGAATGAGAGAACGAGAGAGAGAGAGAACGAGAGAGAGAATGAAAACGAGAACGAGAGAGAGAGAGAATGAGAGAGAGAGAAGAGAGAACGAGAGAGAGAATGAGCGAGAGAACGAGAGAGAGAACGAGAGAGAAGAGAACGAGAGAGAGAACGAGAAGAGAGAGAACGAGAGAGAGAGAGAACGAGAGAGAGAGAGCGAGAGAGAACGAACGAGAGAAGAGAAAGCGAGAGAGAGAGCGAAAGCGAGAAGAAAGCGAGAGAAAGCGAGAGAGAAGAGAGAGAAAGCGAGAGAGAGAGAGAGAAAGCGAGAGAGAGAGCGAGAGAGCGAACGAGAGAGAGAGAGAACGAGAGAGAGAACGAGAGAGAGAAGAGCGAGAAAGAGAGAAGAGAAACGAGAGAGAGAGAACGAGAGAGAGAGAGAGAGAGAAACGAGAAGCGAGAGAGAGAGAAAGCGAGAGAGAGAACGACGAGAGAGAAGCGAGAAGAGAGAGAGAGAACGAGAGAGAAACGAGAGAGAAGCGAGAGAAACGAGAGAGAGAGAGAACGAGAGAGAGAATGGCGAGAGAAACGAGAGAGAGACGAGAGAGAAGAGAGAAGAGAGAGAGAGAAGAGAGAAGAGAGAGAGAAACGAAGAGAAAACGAGAGAGAGAGAGACGAGAGAGAGAAAAGAGAAGAGAGAGAGAGAACGAGAGAAGAGAAGAGAGAACGAGAGAGAGAGAGAAGCGAGAAGAGAGAGAGAGAACGAGAGAGACGAGAGAGAACGAG